>NW_026535902.1:0-281720 GCF_028551555.1 Melozone crissalis
GTAGCGGTGCTCTGCAGAGCTAAGCACCGCTCCGGACCTCTTTCGGCAGAAGGCGCACACCGCAGAGCACTGTGAGCGGCAGAATCGTCTTTGCGCGAAGAAGCAGCTTCTTCGTCTCCGGGAGCCGGAGAGAGCGGCAGCTTGGCAAAGGTAATGAAACAAGCTGTACAACACTGCGATTGTGTGCGCAGCTGTCAACTGAGAGAAAACAGTACCTGACCACTCTCCTGCCTTTTCTATTCACATGAACATTCGATTGCAAGCTGTTTTGGACAACGTTTCTTTCTCTTCTTGCAAAACACTCGGCAGACCTCAGTGCAGCTCTAGAACACGATGGGAGATGTTTTCTGTGCTGGCAAAGTTTCTCCTTGCCAGACAGAGTGGAAAAGCTTTTTGCTAAGATGTAGACGAGAAGAGAGGCTAAAGACGAAGGTACGGTGCTCTGCAGAGCTTAGCACCGCTCCGGACCTCTTTCGGCAGAAGCCGCACCGCAGAGCACTGTGAGCGCAGAATCGTCTTTGCGCGAAGAAGCAGCTTCTTCGTCTCCGGGAGCCGTAGGAGAGCGGCAGCTTGGCAAAGGTGATGAAACAAGCTGTACAACACTGCGATTGTGTGCGCAGCTTGCCAACTGAGAGAAAACAGTACCTGACCACTCTCCTGCCCTTTTCTATTCACATGAACATTCGATTGCAAGCTGTTTTGGACAACTTTCTTTCTCTTCTTGCAAAACACTCGGCAGACCTCCGTGCAGCCTCTAGAACACGATGGGAGATGTTTTTTGTGCTGGCACAGTTTCTCCTTGCCAGACAGAGTGGAAAAGCTTTTTGCTAAGATGTAGACGAGAAGAGAGGCTAAAGACGAAGGTACGTGCTCTGCAGAGCTAAGCACCGCTCCCTGACCTCTTTCGGCAGAAGGCGCACACCGCAGAGCACTGTGAGCGGCAGAATCGTCTTTGCGCGAAGAAGCAGCTTCTTCGTCTCCGGGAGCCGGAGAGAGGCGGCAGCTTGGCAAAGGTGATGAAACAAGCTGTACAACACTGCGATTGTGTGCGCAGCTTGCCAACTGAGAGAAAACAGTACCTGACCACTCTCCTGCCTTTTCTATTCACATGAACATTCGATGCAAGCTGTTTTGGACAACTTCTTTCTCTTCTTGCAAACACTCGGCAGACCTCCGTGCAGGCTCTAGAACACGATGGGAGATGTTTTCGGTGCTGGCACAGTTTCTCCTTGCAGACAGAGTGGAAAAGCTTTTTGCTAAGATGTAGACGAGAAGAGAGGCTAAAGACGAAGGTAACGGTGCTCTGCAGAGCTAAGCACCGCTCCCTGACCTCTTTCGGCAGAAGGCGCACACCGCAGAGCACTGTGAGCGGCAGAATCGTCTTTGCGCGAAGAAGCAGCTTCTTCGGCTCCGGGAGCCGAGAGAGCGGCAGCTTGGCAAAGTGATGAAACAAGCTGTACAACACTGCGATTGTGTGCGCAGCTTGCCAACTGAGAGAAAACAGTACCTGACCACTCTCCTGCCTTTTCTATTCACATGGAACATTCGATTGGAAGATGTTTTGGACAACTTTCTTTCTCTTCTTGCAAAACACTCGGCAGACCTCCGTGCAGCCTCTAGAACACGATGGGAGATGTTTTCTGTGCTGGCACAGTTTCTCCTTGCCAGACAGAGTGGAAAAGCTTTTTGCTAAGATGTAGACGAGAAGAGAGGCTAAGACGAAGGTACGGTGCTCTGCAGAGGCTAAGCACCGCTCCCGGACCTCTTTCGGCAGAAGGCGCACACGCAGAGCACTGTGAGCGGCAGAATCGTCTTTGCGCGAAGAAGCAGCTTCTCGTCTCCGGGAGCCGGAGAGAGCGGCAGCTTGGCAAAGGTAATGAAACAAGCTGTACAGCACTGCGATTGTGTGCGCAGCTTGCCAAGTGAGAGAAAACAGTACCTGGACCACTCTCCTGCCCTTTTCTATTCACATGAACATTCGATGCAAGCTGTTTTGGAAAACTATCCTTTCTCTTCTTGCAAAACACTCGGCAGACCTCAGTGCAGCCTCTAGAACACGATGGGAGATGTTTTCTGTGCTGGCAAAGTTTCTCCTTGCCAGACAGAGTGGAAAAGCTTTTTGCTAGATAGATGAAGCGAGAAGAGAGGCTAAAGACGAAGGTACGGTGCTCTGCAGAGCTAAGCACCGCTCCCGGACCTCTTTCGGCAGAAGGCGTACACCGGAGAGCACTGTGAGCGGCAGAATCGTCTTTGCGCGAAGAAGCAGCTTCTTCGTCTCCGGGAGCCGGAGAAGAGCGGCAGCTTGGCAAAGGTGATGAAACAAGCTGTACAACACTGCGATTGTGGTGCGCAGCTTGCCAAGTGAGAGAAAACAGTACCTGACCACTCTCCTGCCTTTTCTATTCACATGAAAATTCGATTGCAAGCTGTTTTGGACAACTTTCTTTCTCTTCTTGCAAAACACTCGGCAGACCTCCGTGCAGCCTCTAGAACACGATGGGAGATGTTTTTGTGCTGGCACAGTTCTCCTTGCCAGACAGAGTGGAAAGCTTTTTGCTAAGATGTAGACGAGAAGAGAGGCTAAAGACGAAGGTACGGTGCTCTGCAGAGCTAAGCACGCTCCCTGACCTCTTTCGGCAGAAGGCGCACACCGCAGAGCACTGTGAGCGCAGAATCGTCTTTGCGCGAAGAAGCAGCTTCTTCGTCTCGGGAGCCGGAGAGAGCGGCAGCTTGGCAAAGGTGATGAAACAAGCTGTACAACACTGCGATTGTGTGCGCAGCTTGCCAACTGAGAGAAAACAGTACCTGACCACTCTCCTGCCTTTTCTATTCACATGAACATTCGATTGCAAGCTGGTTTTGGACAACTTTCTTTCTCTTCTTGCAAAACACTCGGCAGACCTCCGTGCAGCTCTAGAACACGATGGGAGATGTTTTTTGTGCTGGCACAGTTTCTCCTTGCCAGACAGAGTGGAAAAGCTTTTGCTAAGATGTAGACGAGAAGAGGCTAAAGACGAAGGTACGGTGCTCTGCAGAGCTAAGCACCGCTCCCGGACCTCTTTCGGCAGAAGGCGCACACCGCAGAGCACTGTGAGCGGCAGAATCGTCTTTGCGCGAAGAAGCAGCTTCTTCGTCTCCGGAGCTGGAGAGAGCGGGCAGCTTGGCAAAGGTGATGAAACAAGCTGTACAACACTGCGATTGTGTGCGCAGCTTGTCAACTGAGAGAAAACAGTACCTGACCACTCTCCTGCCTTTTCTATTCACATGAACATTCGATTGCAAGCTGTTTTGGACAACTTTCTTTCTCTTCTTGCAAAACACTCGGCAGACCTCCGTGCAGCCTCTAGAACACGATGGGAGATGTTTTTTGTGCTGGCACAGTTTCTCCTTGCCAGACAGAGTGGAAAAGCTTTTTGCTAAGATGTAGACGAGAAGAGAGGCTAAAGACGAAGGTACGGTGCTCTGCAGAGCTAAGCACCGCTCCCGGACCTCTTTCGGCAGAAGGCGCACACCGCAGAGCACTGTGAACGGCAGAATCGTCTTTGCGCGAAGAAGCAGCTTCTTCGTCTCCGGGAGCCGGAGAGAGCGGCAGCTTGGCAAAGGTGATGAAACAAGCTGTACAACACTGCGATTGTGTGCGCAGCTTGCCAACTGAGAGAAAACAGTACCTGACCACTCTCCTGCCTTTTCTATTCACATGAACATTCGATTGCAAGCTGTTTTGGACAACTTTCTTTCTCTTCTTGCAAAACACTCGGCAGACCTCCGTGCAGCCTCTAGAACACGATGGGAGATGTTTTCTGTGCTGGCACAGTTTCTCCTTGCCAGACAGAGTGGAAAAGCTTTTTGCTAAGATGTAGACGAGAAGAGAGGCTAAAGACGAAGGTACGGTGCTCTGCAGAGCTAAGCACCGCTCCCGGACCTCTTTCGGCAGAAGGCGCACACCGCAGAGCACTGTGAGCGGCAGAATCGTCTTTGCGCGAAGAAGCAGCTTCTTCGTCTCCGGGAGCCGGAGAGAGCGGCAGCTTGGCAAAGGTAATGAAACAAGCTGTACAACCCTGCGATTGTGTGCGCAGCTTGTCAACTGAGAGAAAACAGTACCTGACCACTCTCCTGCCTTTTCTATTCACATGAACATTCGATTGCAAGCTGTTTTGGACAACTTTCTTTCTCTTCTTGCAAAACACTCGGCAGACCTCCGTGCAGCCTCTAGAACACGATGGGAGATGTTTTCTGTGCTGGCAAAGTTTCTCCTTGCCAGACAGAGTGGAAAAGCTTTTTGCTAAGATGTAGACGAGAAGAGAGGCTAAAGACGAAGGTACGGTGCTCTGCAGAGCTAAGCACCGCTCCCGGACCTCTTTCGGCAGAAGGCGTACACCGGAGAGCACTGTGAGCGGCAGAATCGTCTTTGCGCGAAGAAGCAGCTTCTTCGTCTCCGGGAGCCGGAGAGAGCGGCAGCTTGGCAAAGGTGATGAAACAAGCTGTACAACACTGCGATTGTGTGCGCAGCTTGCCAACTGAGAGAAAACAGTACCTGACCACTCTCCTGCCTTTTCTATTCACATGAACATTCGATTGCAAGCTGTTTTGGACAACTTTCTTTCTCTTCTTGCAAAACACTCGGCAGACCTCCGTGCAGCCTCTAGAACACGATGGGAGATGTTTTTTGTGCTGGCACAGTTTCTCCTTGCCAGACAGAGTGGAAAAGCTTTTTGCTAAGATGTAGACGAGAAGAGAGGCTAAAGACGAAGGTACGGTGCTCTGCAGAGCTAAGCACCGCTCCCTGACCTCTTTCGGCAGAAGGCGCACACCGCAGAGCACTGTGAGCGGCAGAATCGTCTTTGCGCGAAGAAGCAGCTTCTTCGTCTCCGGGAGCCGGAGAGAGCGGCAGCTTGGCAAAGGTGATGAAACAAGCTGTACAACACTGCGATTGTGTGCGCAGCTTGCCAACTGAGAGAAAACAGTACCTGACCACTCTCCTGCCTTTTCTATTCACATGAACATTCGATTGCAAGCTGTTTTGGACAACTTTCTTTCTCTTCTTGCAAAACACTCGGCAGACCTCCGTGCAGCCTCTAGAACACGATGGGAGATGTTTTTTGTGCTGGCAAAGTTTCTCCTTGCCAGACAGAGTGGAAAAGCTTTTTGCTAAGATGTAGACGAGAAGAGAGGCTAAAGACGAAGGTACGGTGCTCTGCAGAGCTAAGCACCGCTCCCGGACCTCTTTCGGCAGAAGGCGCACACCGCAGAGCACTGTGAGCGGCAGAATCGTCTTTGCGCGAAGAAGCAGCTTCTTCGTCTCCGGGAGCTGGAGAGAGCGGCAGCTTGGCAAAGGTGATGAAACAAGCTGTACAACACTGCGATTGTGTGCGCAGCTTGTCAACTGAGAGAAAACAGTACCTGACCACTCTCCTGCCTTTTCTATTCACATGAACATTCGATTGCAAGCTGTTTTGGACAACTTTCTTTCTCTTCTTGCAAAACACTCGGCAGACCTCCGTGCAGCCTCTAGAACACGATGGGAGATGTTTTTTGTGCTGGCACAGTTTCTCCTTGCCAGACAGAGTGGAAAAGCTTTTTGCTAAGATGTAGACGAGAAGAGAGGCTAAAGACGAAGGTACGGTGCTCTGCAGAGCTAAGCACCGCTCCCGGACCTCTTTCGGCAGAAGGCGCACACCGCAGAGCACTGTGAACGGCAGAATCGTCTTTGCGCGAAGAAGCAGCTTCTTCGTCTCCGGGAGCCGGAGAGAGCGGCAGCTTGGCAAAGGTGATGAAACAAGCTGTACAACACTGCGATTGTGTGCGCAGCTTGCCAACTGAGAGAAAACAGTACCTGACCACTCTCCTGCCTTTTCTATTCACATGAACATTCGATTGGAAGCTGTTTTGGACAACTTTCTTTCTCTTCTTGCAAAACACTCGGCAGACCTCCGTGCAGGCTCTAGAACACGATGGGAGATGTTTTCTGTGCTGGCACAGTTTCTCCTTGCCAGACAGAGTGGAAAAGCTTTTTGCTAAGATGTAGACGAGAAGAGAGGCTAAAGACGAAGGTACGGTGCTCTGCGGAGCTAAGCACCGCTCCCGGACCTCTTTCGGCAGAAGGCGCACACCGCAGAGCACTGTGAGCGGCAGAATCGTCTTTGCGCGAAGAAGCAGCTTCTTCGGCTCCGGGAGCCGGAGAGAGCGGCAGCTTGGCAAAGGTGATGAAACAAGCTGTACAACACTGCGATTGTGTGCGCAGCTTGCCAACTGAGAGAAAACAGTACCTGACCACTCTCCTGCCTTTTCTATTCACATGAACATTCGATTGCAAGCTGTTTTGGACAACTTTCTTTCTCTTCTTGCAAAACACTCGGCAGACCTCCGTGCAGCCTCTAGAACACGATGGGAGATGTTTTTTGTGCTGGCACAGTTTCTCCTTGCCAGACAGAGTGGAAAAGCTTTTTGCTAAGATGTAGACGAGAAGAGAGGCTAAAGACGAAGGTACGGTGCTCTGCAGGGCTAAGCACCGCTCGCGGACCTCTTTCGGCAGAAGGCGCACACCGCAGAGCACTGTGAGCGGCAGAATCGTCTTTGCGCGAAGAAGCAGCTTCTTCGTCTCCGGGAGCCGGAGAGAGCGGCAGCTTGGCAAAGGTGATGAAACAAGCTGTACAACACTGCGATTGTGTGCGCAGCTTGCCAACTGAGAGAAAACAGTACCTGACCACTCTCCTGCCTTTTCTATTCACATGAACATTCGATTGGAAGCTGTTTTGGACAACTTTCTTTCTCTTCTTGCAAAACACTCTGGAGACCTCCGTGCAGCCTCTAGAACACGATGGGAGATGTTTTCTGTGCTGGCACAGTTTCTCCTTGCCAGACAGAGTGGAAAAGCTTTTTGCTAAGATGTAGACGAGAAGAGAGGCTAAAGACGAAGGTACGGTGCTCTGCAGAGCTAAGCACCGCTCCCGGGCGTCTTTCGGCAGAAGGCGCACACCGCAGAGCACTGTGAGCGGCAGAATCGTCTTTGCGCGAAGAAGCAGCTTCTTCGTCTCCGGGAGCCGGAGAGAGCGGCAGCTTGGCAAAGGTGATGAAACAAGCTGTACAACACTGCGATTGTGTGCGCAGCTTGCCAAGTGAGAGAAAACAGTACCTGACCACTCTCCTGCCTTTTCTATTCACATGAACATTCGATTGCAAGCTGTTTTGGACAACTTTCTTTCTCTTCTTGCAAAACACTCGGCAGACCTCCGTGCAGCCTCTAGAACACGATGGGAGATGTTTTCGGTGCTGGCACAGTTTCTCCTTGCCAGACAGAGTGGAAAAGCTTTTTGCTAAGATGTAGACGAGAAGAGAGGCTAAAGACGAAGGTACGGTGCTCTGCAGAGCTAAGCACCGCTCCCGGACCTCTTTCGGCAGAAGGCGCACACCGCAGAGCACTGTGAGCGGCAGAATCGTCTTTGCGCGAAGAAGCAGCTTCTTCGTCTCCGGGAGCCGGAGAGAGCGGCAGCTTGGCAAAGGTGATGAAACAAGCTGTACAACACTGCGATTGTGTGCGCAGCTTTCCAACTGAGAGAAAACAGTACCTGACCACTCTCCTGCCTTTTCTATTCACATGAACATTCGATTGCAAGCTGTTTTGGACAACTTTCTTTCTCTTCTTGCAAAACACTCGGCAGACCTCCGTGCAGCCTCTAGAACACGATGGGAGATGTTTTTTGTGCTGGCACAGTTTCTCCTTGCCAGACAGAGTGGAAAAGCTTTTTGCTAAGATGTAGACGAGAAGAGAGGCTAAAGACGAAGGTACGGTGCTCTGCAGAGCTAAGCACCGCTCCCGGGCCTCTTTCGGCAGAAGACGCACACCGCAGAGCACTGTGAGCGGCAGAATCGTCTTTGCGCGAAGAAGCAGCTTCTTCGTCTCCGGGAGCCGGAGAGAGCGGCAGCTTGGCAAAGGTGATGAAACAAGCTGTACAACACTGCGATTGTGTGCGCAGCTTGCCAAGTGAGAGAAAACAGTACCTGACCACTCTGCTGCCTTTTCTATTCACATGAACATTCGATTGCAAGCTGTTTTGGACAACTTTCTTTCTCTTCTTGCAAAACACTCGGCAGACCTCCGTGCAGCCTCTAGAACACGATGGGAGATGTTTTCTGTGCTGGCACAGTTTCTCCTTGCCAGACAGAGTGGAAAAGCTTTTTGCTAAGATGTAGACGAGAAGAGAGGCTAAAGACGAAGGTACGGTGCTCTGCAGAGCTAAGCACCGCTCCCGGGCGTCTTTCGGCAGAAGGCGCACACCGCAGAGCACTGTGAGCGGCAGAATCGTCTTTGCGCGAAGAAGCAGCTTCTTCGTCTCCGGGAGCCGGAGAGAGCGGCAGCTTGGCAAAGGTGATGAAACAAGCTGTACAACACTGCGATTGTGTGCGCAGCTTGCCAAGTGAGAGAAAACAGTACCTGACCACTCTCCTGCCTTTTCTATTCACATGAACATTCGATTGCAAGCTGTTTTGGACAACTTTCTTTCTCTTCTTGCAAAACACTCGGCAGACCTCCGTGCAGCCTCTAGAACACGATGGGAGATGTTTTCGGTGCTGGCACAGTTTCTCCTTGCCAGACAGAGTGGAAAAGCTTTTTGCTAAGATGTAGACGAGAAGAGAGGCTAAAGACGAAGGTACGGTTCTCTGCAGAGCTAAGCACCGCTCCCGGACCTCTTTCGGCAGAAGGCGCACACCGCAGAGCACTGTGAGCGGCAGAATCGTCTTTGCGCGAAGAAGCAGCTTCTTCGTCTCCGGGAGCCGGAGAGAGCGGCAGCTTGGCAAAGGTGATGAAACAAGCTGTACAACCCTGCGATTGTGTGCGCAGCTTGCCAAGTGAGAGAAAACAGTACCTGACCACTCTGCTGCCTTTTCTATTCACATGAACATTCGATTGCAAGCTGTTTTGGACAACATTCTTTCTCTTCTTGCAAAACACTCGGCAGACCTCCGTGCAGCCTCTAGAACACGATGGGAGATGTTTTCTGTGCTGGCACAGTTTCTCCTTGCCAGACAGAGTGGAAAAGCTTTTTGCTAAGATGTAGACGAGAAGAGAGGCTAAAGACGAAGGTACGGTGCTCTGCAGATCTAAGCACCGCTCCCGGGCCTCTTTCGGCAGAAGGCGCACACCGCAGAGCACTGTGAGCGGCAGAATCGTCTTTGCGCGAAGAAGCAGCTTCTTCGTCTCCGGGAGCCGGAGAGAGCGGCAGCTTGGCAAAGGTGATGAAACAAGCTGTACAACACTGCGATTGTGTGCGCAGCTTGTCAACTGAGAGAAAACAGTACCTGACCACTCTCCTCCCTTTTCTATTCACATGAACATTCGATTGCAAGCTGTTTTGGACAACTTTCTTTCTCTTCTTGCAAAACTATCGGCAGACCTCCGTGCAGCCTCTAGAACACGATGGGAGATGTTTTTTGTGCTGGCACAGTTTCTCCTTGCCAGACAGAGTGGAAAAGCTTTTTGCTAAGATGTAGACGAGAAGAGAGGCTAAAGACGAAGGTACGGTGCTCTGCAGAGCTAAGCACCGCTCCCGGGCGTCTTTCGGCAGAAGGCGCACACCGCAGAGCACTGCGAGCGGCAGAATCGTCTTTGCGCGAAGAAGCAGCTTCTTCGTCTCCGGGAGCCGGAGAGAGCGGCAACTTGGCAAAGGTGATGAAACAAGCTGTACAACACTGCGATTGTGTGCGCAGCTTGCCAACTGAGAGAAAACAGTACCTGACCACTCTCCTCCCTTTTCTATTCACATGAACATTCGATTGCAAGCTGTTTTGGACAACTTTCTTTCTCTTCTTGCAAAACACTCGGCAGACCTCCGTGCAGCCTCTAGAACACAATGGGGGATGTTTTCTGTGCTGGCACAGTTTCTCCTTGCCAGACAGAGTGGAAAAGCTTTTTGCTAAGATGTAGACGAGAAGAGAGGCTAAAGACGAAGGTACGGTGCTCTGCAGAGCTAAGCACCGCTCCCGGACCTCTTTCGGCAGAAGGCGCACACCGCAGAGCACTGTGAGCGGCAGAATCGTCTTTGCGCGAAGAAGCAGCTTCTTCGTCTCCGGGAGCCGGAGAGAGCGGCAGCTTGGCAAAGGTAATGAAACAAGCTGTAGAACACTGCGATTGTGTGCGCAGCTTGTCAACTGAGAGAAAACAGTACCTGACCACTCTCCTGCCTTTTCTATTCACATGAACATTCGATTGCAAGCTGTTTTGGACAACTTTCTTTCTCTTCTTGCAAAACACTCGGCAGACCTCAGTGCAGCCTCTAAAACTCGATGGGAGATGTTTTCTGTGCTGGCAAAGTTTCTCCTTGCCAGACAGAGTGGAAAAGCTTTTTGCTAAGATGTAGACGAGAAGAGAGGCTAAAGACGAAGGTACGGTGCTCTGCAGAGCTAAGCACCGCTCCCGGACCTCTTTCGGCAGAAGGCGTACACCGCAGAGCACTGTGAGCGGCAGAATCGTCTTTGCGCGAAGAAGCAGCTTCTTCGTCTCCGGGAGCCGGAGAGAGCGGCAGCTTGGCAAAGGTGATGAAACAAGCTGTACAACACTGCGATTGTGTGCGCAGCTTGCCAACTGAGAGAAAACAGTACCTGACCACTCTCCTGCCTTTTCTATTCACATGAACATTCGATTGCAAGCTGTTTTGGACAATTTTCTTTCTCTTCTTGCAAAACTATCGGCAGACCTCCGTGCAGCCTCTAGAACACGATGGGAGATGTTTTCTGTGCTGGCACAGTTTCTCCTTGCCAGACAGAGTGGAAAAGCTTTTTGCTAAAATGTAGACGAGAAGAGAGGCTAAAGACGAAGGTACGGTGCTCTGCAGAGCTAAGCACCGCTCCCGGGCGTCTTTCGGCAGAAGGCGCACACCGCAGAGCACTGCGAGCGGCAGAATCGTCTTTGCGCGAAGAAGCAGCTTCTTTGTCTCCGGGAGCCGGAGAGAGCGGCAACTTGGCAAAGGTGATGAAACAAGCTGTACAACACTGCGATTGTGTGCGCAGCTTGCCAACTGAGAGAAAACAGTACCTGACCACTCTCCTGCCTTTTCTATTCACATGAACATTCGATTGGAAGCTGTTTTGGACAACTTTCTTTCTCTTCTTGCAAAACACTCGGCAGACCTCCGTGCAGCCTCTAGAACACGATGGGAAAAGTTTTTTGTGCTGGCACAGTTTCTCCTTGCCAGACAGAGTGGAAAAGCTTTTTGCTAAGATGTAGACGAGAAGAGAGGCTAAAGACGAAGGTACGGTGCTCTGCAGAGCTAAGCACCGCTCCCTGACCTCTTTCGGCAGAAGGCGCACACCGCAGAGCACTGTGAGCGGCAGAATCGTCTTTGCGCGAAGAAGCAGCTTCTTCGTCTCCGGGAGCCGGAGAGAGCGGCAGCTTGGCAAAGGTGATGAAACAAGCTGTACAACACTGCGATTGTGTGCGCAGCTTGTCAACTGAGAGAAAACAGTACCTGACCACTCTCCTGCCTTTTCTATTCACATGAACATTCGATTGCAAGCTGTTTTGGACAACTTTCTTTCTCTTCTTGCAAAACACTCGGCAGACCTCCGTGCAGCCTCTAGAACACGATGGGAGATGTTTTCTGTGCTGGCACAGTTTCTCCTTGCCAGACAGAGTGGAAAAGCTTTTTGCTAAGATGTAGACGAGAAGAGAGGCTAAAGACGAAGGTAGGGTGCTCTGCAGAGCTAAGCACCGCTCCCGGACGTCTTTCGGCAGAAGGCGCACACCGCAGAGCACTGTGAGCGGCAGAATCGTCTTTGCGCGAAGAAGCAGCTTCTTCGGCTCCGGGAGCCGGAGAGAGCGGCAGCTTGGCAAAGGTGATGAAACAAGCTGTACAACACTGCGATTGTGTGCGCAGCTTGCCAACTGAGAGAAAACAGTACCTGACCACTCTCCTGCCTTTTCTATTCACATGAACATTCGATTGCAAGCTGTTTTGGACAACTTTCTTTCTCTTCTTGCAAAACACTCGGCAGACCTCCGTGCAGCCTCTAGAACACGATGGGAGATGTTTTTTGTGCTGGCAAAGTTTCTCCTTGCCAGACAGAGTGGAAAAGCTTCTTGCTAAGATGTAGACGAGAAGAGAGGCTAAAGACGAAGGTACGGTGCTCTGCAGAGCTAAGCACCGCTCCCGGACCTCTTTCGGCAGAAGGCGCACACCGCAGAGCACTGTGAGCGGCAGAATCTTCTTTGCGCGAAGAAGCAGCTTCTTCGTCTCCGGGAGCCGGAGAGAGCGGCAACTTCGCAAAGGTGATGAAACAAGCTGTACAACACTGCGATTGTGTGCGCAGCTTGCCAACTGAGAGAAAACAGTACCTGACCACTCTCCTGCCTTTTCTATTCACATGAACATTCGATTGCAAGCTGTTTTGGACAACTTTCTTTCTCTTCTTGCAAAACACTCGGCAGACATCCGTGCAGCCTCTAGAACACGATGGGAGATGTTTTCTGTGCTGGCACAGTTTCTCCTTGCCAGACAGAGTGGAAAAGCTTTTTGCTAAGATGTAGACGAGTAGAGAGGCTAAAGACGAAGGTACGGTTCTCTGCAGAGCTAAGCACCGCTCCCGGACCTCTTTCGGCAGAAGGCGCACACCGCAGAGCACTGTGAGCGGCAGAATCGTCTTTGCGCGAAGAAGCAGCTTCTTCGTCTCCGGGAGCCGGAGAGAGCGGCAACTTCGCAAAGGTGATGAAACAAGCTGTACAACACTGCGATTGTGTGCGCAGCTTGCCAACTGAGAGAAAACAGTACCTGACCACTCTCCTGCCTTTTCTATTCACATGAAGATTCGATTGGAAGCTGTTTTGGACAACTTTCTTTCTCTTCTTGCAAAACACTCTGCAGACCTCCGTGCAGCCTCTAGAACAGGATGGGAGATATTTTCTGTGCTGGCACAGTTTCTCTTTGCCAGACAGAGTGGAAAAGCTTTTTGCTAAGATGTAGACGAGAAGAGAGGCTAAAGACGAAGGTACGGTGCTCTGCAGAGCTAAGCACCGCTCCCGGGCCTCTTTCGGCAGAAGACGCACACCGCAGAGCACTGTGAGCGGCAGAATCGTCTTTGCGCGAAGAAGCAGCTTCTTCGTCTCCGGGAGCCGGAGAGAGCGGCAGCTTGGCAAAGGTGATGAAACAAGCTGTACAACACTGCGATTGTGTGCGCAGCTTGCCAACTGAGGGAAAACAGTACCTGACCACTCTCCTGCCTTTTCTATTCACATGAACATTCGAATGGAAGCTGTTTTGGACAACTTTCTTTCTCTTCTTGCAAAACACTCGGCAGACCTCCGTGCAGCCTCTAGAACACGATGGGAGATGTTTTCTGTGCTGGCACAGTTTCTCCTTGCCAGACAGAGTGGAAAAGCTTTTTGCTAAGATGTAGACGAGAAGAGAGGCTAAAGACGAAGGTACGGTGCTCTGCAGAGCTAAGCACCGCTCCCGGACCTCTTTCGGCAGAAGGCGCACACCGGAGAGCACTGTGAGCGGCAGAATCGTCTTTGCGCGAAGAAGCAGCTTCTTCGTCTCCGGGAGCCGGAGAGAGCGGCAGCTTGGCAAAGGTGATGAAACAAGCTGTACAACACTGCGATTGTGTGCGCAGCTTGCCAACTGAGAGAAAACAGTACCTGACCACTCTCCTGCCTTTTCTATTCACATGAACATTCGATTGCAAGCTGTTTTGGACAACTTTCTTTCTCTTCTTGCAAAACTATCGGCAGACCTCCGTGCAGCCTCTAGAACACGATGGGAGATGTTTTCTGTGCTGGCACAGTTTCTCCTTGCCAGACAGAGTGGAAAAGCTTTTTGCTAAGATGTAGACGAGAAGAGAGGCTAAAGACGAAGGTACGGTGCTCTGCAGAGCTAAGCACCGCTCCCGGGCGTCTTTCGGCAGAAGGCGCACACCGCAGAGCACTGCGAGCGGCAGAATCGTCTTTGCGCGAAGAAGCAGCTTCTTCGTCTCCGGGAGCCGGAGAGTGCGGCAACTTGGCAAAGGTGATGAAACAAGCTGTACAACACTGCGATTGTGTGCGCAGCTTGCCAACTGAGAGAAAACAGTACCTGACCACTCTCCTCCCTTTTCTATTCACATGAACATTCGATTGCAAGCTGTTTTGGACAACTTTCTTTCTCTTCTTGCAAAACACTCTGCAGACCTCCGTGCAGCCTCTAGAACACGATGGGAGATGTTTTTTGTGCTGGCACAGTTTCTCCTTGCCAGACAGAGTGGAAAAGCTTTTTGCTAAGATGTAGACGAGAAGAGAGGCTAAAGACGAAGGTACGGTGCTCTGCAGAGCTAAGCACCGCTCCCGGACCTCTTTCGGCAGAAGGCGCACACCGCAGAGCACTGTGAGCGGCAGAATCGTCTTTGCGCGAAGAAGCAGCTTCTTCGTCTCCGGGAGCCGGAGAGAGCGGCAACTTGGCAAAGGTGATGAAACAAGCTGTACAACACTGCGATTGTGTGCGCAGCTTGCCAACTGAGAGAAAACAGTACCTGACCACTCTCCTCCCTTTTCTATTCACATGAACATTCGATTGCAAGCTGTTTTGGACAACTTTCTTTCTCTTCTTGCAAAACACTCGGCAGACCTCCGTGCAGCCTCTAGAACACAATGGGGGATGTTTTCTGTGCTGGCACAGTTTCTCCTTGCCAGACAGAGTGGAAAAGCTTTTTGCTAAGATGTAGCCGAGAAGAGAGGCTAAAGACGAAGGTACGGTGCTCTGCAGAGCTAAGCACCGCTCCCGGACCTCTTTCGGCAGAAGGCGCACACCGCAGAGCACTGTGAGCGGCAGAATCGTCTTTGCGCGAAGAAGCAGCTTCTTCGTCTCCGGGAGCCGGAGAGAGCGGCAGCTTGGCAAAGGTAATGAAACAAGCTGTACAACACTGCGATTGTGTGCGCAGCTTGTCAACTGAGAGAAAACAGTACCTGACCACTCTCCTGCCTTTTCTATTCACATGAACATTCGATTGCAAGCTGTTTTGGACAACTTTCTTTCTCTTCTTGCAAAACACTCGGCAGACCTCAGTGCAGCCTCTAAAACACGATGGGAGATGTTTTCTGTGCTGGCAAAGTTTCTCCTTGCCAGACAGAGTGGAAAAGCTTTTTGCTAAGATGTAGACGAGAAGAGAGGCTAAAGACGAAGGTACGGTGCTCTGCAGAGCTAAGCACCGCTCCCGGACCTCTTTCGGCAGAAGGCGTACACCGGAGAGCACTGTGAGCGGCAGAATCGTCTTTGCGCGAAGAAGCAGCTTCTTCGTCTCCGGGAGCCGGAGAGAGCGGCAGCTTGGCAAAGGTGATGAAACAAGCTGTACAACACTGCGATTGTGTGCGCAGCTTGCCAACTGAGAGAAAACAGTACCTGACAACTCTCCTGCCTTTTCTATTCACATGAACATTCGATTGCAAGCTGTTTTGGACAATTATCTTTCTCTTCTTGCAAAACTATCGGCAGACCTCCGTGCAGCCTCTAGAACACGATGGGAGATGTTTTTTGTGCTGGCACAGTTTCTCCTTGCCAGACAGAGTGGAAAAGCTTTTTGCTAAGATGTAGACGAGAAGAGAGGCTAAAGACGAAGGTACGGTGCTCTGCAGAGCTAAGCACCGCTCCCTGACCTCTTTCGGCAGAAGGCGCACACCGCAGAGCACTGTGAGCGGCAGAATCGTCTTTGCGCGAAGAAGCAGCTTCTTCGTCTCCGGGAGCCGGAGAGAGCGGCAGCTTGGCAAAGGTGATGAAACAAGCTGTACAACACTGCGATTGTGTGCGCAGCTTGTCAACTGAGAGAAAACAGTACCTGACCACTCTCCTGCCTTTTCTATTCACATGAACATTCGATTGCAAGCTGTTTTGGACAACTTTCTTTCTCTTCTTGAAAAACACTCGGCAGACCTCCGTGCAGCCTCTAGAACACGATGGGAGATGTTTTTTGTGCTGGCACAGTTTCTCCTTGCCAGACAGAGTGGAAAAGCTTTTTGCTATGATGTAGACGAGAAGAGAGGCTAAAGACGAAGGTACGGTGCTCTGCAGAGCTAAGCACCGCTCCCGGACCTCTTTCGGCAGAAGGCGCACACCGGAGAGCACTGTGAGCGGCAGAATCGTCTTTGCGCGAAGAAGCAGCTTCTTCGTCTCCGGGAGCCGGAGAGAGCGGCAGCTTCGCAAAGGTGATGAAATAAGCTGTATAACACTGCGATTGTGTGCGCAGCTTGCCAACTGAGAGAAAACAGTACCTGACCACTCTCCTGCCTTTTCTATTCACATGAACATTCGATTGCAAGCTGTTTTGGACAACTTTCTTTCTCTTCTTGCAAAACACTCTGCAGACCTCCGTGCAGCCTCTAGAACACGATGGGAGATGTTTTTTGTGCTGGCACAGTTTCTCCTTGCCAGACAGAGTGGAAAAGCTTTTTGCTAAGATGTAGATGAGAAGAGAGGCTAAAGACGAAGGTACGGTGCTCTGCAGAGCTAAGCACCGCTCCCTGACCTCTTTCGGCAGAAGGCGCACACCGCAGAGCACTGTGAGCGGCAGAATCGTCTTTGCGCGAAGAAGCAGCTTCTTCGTCTCCGGGAGCCGGAGAGAGCGGCAGCTTGGCAAAGGTGATGAAACAAGCTGTACAACACTGCGATTGTGTGCGCAGCTTGTCAACTGAGAGAAAACAGTTCCTGACCACTCTGCTGCCTTTTCTATTCACATGAACATTCGATTGCAAGCTGTTTTGGACAACTTTCTTTCTCTTCTTGCAAAACACTCGGCAGACCTCCGTGCAGCCTCTAGAACACGATGGGAGATGTTTTCTGTGCTGGCACAGTTTCTCCTTGCCAGACAGAGTGGAAAAGCTTTTTGCTAAGATGTAGACGAGAAGAGAGGCTAAAGACGAAGGTACGGTGCTCTGCAGAGCTAAGCACCGCTCCCGGGCGTCTTTCGGCAGAAGGCGCACACCGCAGAGCACTGTGAGCGGCAGAATCGTCTTTGCGCGAAGAAGCAGCTTCTTCGTCTCCGGGAGCCGGAGAGAGCGGCAACTTGGCAAAGGTGATGAAACAAGCTGTACAACACTGCGATTGTGTGCGCAGCTTGCCAACTGAGAGAAAACAGTACCTGACCACTCTCCTCCCTTTTCTATTCACATGAACATTCGATTGCAAGCTGTTTTGGACAACTTTCTTTCTCTTCTTGCAAAACACTCGGCAGACCTCAGTGCAGCCTCTAAAACACGATGGGAGATGTTTTCTCTGCTGGCAAATTTCTCCTTGCCAGACAGAGTGGAAAAGCTTTTTGCTAAGATGTAGACGAGAAGAGAGGCTAAAGACGAAGGTACGGTGCTCTGCAGAGCTAAGCACCGCACCGGACCTCTTTCGGCAGAAGGCGTACACCGGAGAGCACTGTGAGCGGCAGAATCGTCTTTGCGCGAAGAAGCAGCTTCTTCGTCTCCGGGAGCCGGAGAGAGCGGCAGCTTGGCAAAGGTGATGAAACAAGCTGTACAACACTGCGATTGTGTGCGCAGCTTGTCAACTGAGAGAAAACAGTACCTGACCACTCTCCTGCCTTTTCTATTCACATGAACATTCGATTGCAAGCTGTTTTGGACAACTTTCTTTCTCTTCTTGCAAAACTATCGGCAGACCTCCGTGCAGCCTCTAGAACACGATGGGAGATGTTTTCTGTGCTGGCACAGTTTCTCCTTGCCAGACAGAGTGGAAAAGCTTTTTGCTAAGATGTAGACGAGAAGAGAGGCTAAAGACGAAGGTACGGTGCTCTGCAGAGCTAAGCACCGCTCCCGGGCGTCTTTCGGCAGAAGGCGCACACCGCAGAGCACTGCGAGCGGCAGAATCGTCTTTGCGCGAAGAAGCAGCTTCTTCGTCTCCGGGAGCCGGAGAGAGCGGCAACTTGGCAAAGGTGATGAAACAAGCTGTACAACACTGCGATTGTGTGCGCAGCTTGCCAACTGAGAGAAAACAGTACCTGACCACTCTCCTCCCTTTTCTATTCACATGAACATTCGATTGCAAGCTGTTTTGGACAACTTTCTTTCTCTTCTTGCAAAACTATCGGCAGACCTCCGTGCAGCCTCTAGAACACGATGGGAGATGTTTTTTGTGCTGGCACAGTTTCTCCTTGCCAGACAGAGTGGAAAAGCTTTTTGCTAAGATGTAGACGAGAAGAGAGGCTAAAGACGAAGGTACGGTGCTCTGCAGAGCTAAGCACCGCTCCCGGGCGTCTTTCGGCAGAAGGCGCACACCGCAGAGCACTGTGAGCGGCAGAATCGTCTTTGCGCGAAGAAGCAGCTTCTTCGTCTCCGGGAGCCGGAGAGAGCGGCAACTTGGCAAAGGTGATGAAACAAGCTGTACAACACTGCGATTGTGTGCGCAGCTTGCCAACTGAGAGAAAACAGTACCTGACCACTCTCCTCCCTTTTCTATTCACATGAACATTCGATTGCAAGCTGTTTTGGACAACTTTCTTTCTCTTCTTGCAAAACACTCGGCAGACCTCCGTGCAGCCTCTAGAACACAATGGGGGATGTTTTCTGTGCTGGCACAGTTTCTCCTTGCCAGACAGAGTGGAAAAGCTTTTTGCTAAGATGTAGACGAGAAGAGAGGCTAAAGACGAAGGTACGGTGCTCTGCAGAGCTAAGCACCGCTCCCGGACCTCTTTCGGCAGAAGGCGCACACCGCAGAGCACTGTGAGCGGCAGAATCGTCTTTGCGCGAAGAAGCAGCTTCTTCGTCTCCGGGAGCCGGAGAGAGCGGCAGCTTGGCAAAGGTAATGAAACAAGCTGTACAACACTGCGATTGTGTGCGCAGCTTGTCAACTGAGAGAAAACAGTACCTGACCACTCTCCTGCCTTTTCTATTCACATGAACATTCGATTGCAAGCTGTTTTGGACAACTTTCTTTCTCTTCTTGCAAAACACTCGGCAGACCTCAGTGCAGCCTCTAAAACACGATGGGAGATGTTTTCTGTGCTGGCAAAGTTTCTCCTTGCCAGACAGAGTGGAAAAGCTTTTTGCTAAGATGTAGACGAGAAGAGAGGCTAAAGACGAAGGTACGGTGCTCTGCAGAGCTAAGCACCGCTCCCGGACCTCTTTCGGCAGAAGGCGTACACCGGAGAGCACTGTGAGCGGCAGAATCGTCTTTGCGCGAAGAAGCAGCTTCTTCGTCTCCGGGAGCCGGAGAGAGCGGCAGCTTGGCAAAGGTGATGAAACAAGCTGTACAACACTGCGATTGTGTGCGCAGCTTGCCAACTGAGAGAAAACAGTACCTGACAACTCTCCTGCCTTTTCTATTCACATGAACATTCGATTGCAAGCTGTTTTGGACAATTATCTTTCTCTTCTTGCAAAACTATCGGCAGACCTCCGTGCAGCCTCTAGAACACGATGGGAGATGTTTTCTGTGCTGGCACAGTTTCTCCTTGCCAGACAGAGTGGAAAAGCTTTTTGCTAAGATGTAGACGAGAAGAGAGGCTAAAGACGAAGGTACGGTGCTCTGCAGAGCTAAGCACCGCTCCCGGGCGTCTTTCGGCAGAAGGCGCACACCGCAGAGCACTGTGAGCGGCAGAATCGTCTTTGCGCGAAGAAGCAGCTTCTTCGTCTCCGGGAGCCGGAGAGAGCGGCAGCTTGGCAAAGGTGATGAAACAAGCTGTACAACACTGCGATTGTGTGCGCAGCTTGTCAACTGAGAGAAAACAGTACCTGACCACTCTCCTGCCTTTTCTATTCACATGAACATTCGATTGCAAGCTGTTTTGGACAACTTTCTTTCTCTTCTTGAAAAACACTCGGCAGACCTCCGTGCAGCCTCTAGAACACGATGGGAGATGTTTTTTGTGCTGGCACAGTTTCTCCTTGCCAGACAGAGTGGAAAAGCTTTTTGCTATGATGTAGACGAGAAGAGAGGCTAAAGACGAAGGTACGGTGCTCTGCAGAGCTAAGCACCGCTCCCGGACCTCTTTCGGCAGAAGGCGCACACCGGAGAGCACTGTGAGCGGCAGAATCGTCTTTGCGCGAAGAAGCAGCTTCTTCGTCTCCGGGAGCCGGAGAGAGCGGCAGCTTCGCAAAGGTGATGAAATAAGCTGTACAACACTGCGATTGTGTGCGCAGCTTGCCAACTGAGAGAAAACAGTACCTGACCACTCTCCTGCCTTTTCTATTCACATGAACATTCGATTGCAAGCTGTTTTGGACAACTTTCTTTCTCTTCTTGCAAAACACTCTGCAGACCTCCGTGCAGCCTCTAGAACACGATGGGAGATGTTTTTTGTGCTGGCACAGTTTCTCCTTGCCAGACAGAGTGGAAAAGCTTTTTGCTAAGATGTAGACGAGAAGAGAGGCTAAAGACGAAGGTACGGTGCTCTGCAGAGCTAAGCACCGCTCCCGGACCTCTTTCGGCAGAAGGCGCACACCGCAGAGCACTGTGAGCGGCAGAATCGTCTTTGCGCGAAGAAGCAGCTTCTTTGTCTCCGGGAGCCGGAGAGAGCGGCAACTTGGCAAAGGTGATGAAACAAGCTGTACAACACTGCGATTGTGTGCGCAGCTTGCCAACTGAGAGAAAACACTACCTGACCACTCTCCTGCCTTTTCTATTCACATGAACATTCGATTGCAAGCTGTTTTGAACAACTTTCTTTCTCTTCTTGCAAAACACTCGGCAGACCTCCGTGCAGCCTCTAGAACACGATGGGAGATGTTTTTTGTGCTGGCACAGTTTCTCCTTGCCAGACAGAGTGGAAAAGCTTTTTGCTAAGATGTAGATGAGAAGAGAGGCTAAAGACGAAGGTACGGTGCTCTGCAGAGCTAAGCACCGCTCCCTGACCTCTTTCGGCAGAAGGCGCACACCGCAGAGCACTGTGAGCGGCAGAATGGTCTTTGCGCGAAGAAGCAGCTTCTTCGTCTCCGGGAGCCGGAGAGAGCGGCAGCTTGGCAAAGGTGATGAAACAAGCTGTACAACACTGCGATTGTGTGCGCAGCTTGTCAACTGAGAGAAAACAGTTCCTGACCACTCTCCTGCCTTTTCTATTCACATGAACATTCGATTGGAAGCTGTTTTGGACAACTTTCTTTCTCTTCTTGCAAAACACTCGGCCGACCTCCGTGCAGCCTCTAGAACACGATGGGCGATGTTTTCTGTGCTGGCACAGTTTCTCCTTGCCAGACAGAGTGGAAAAGCTTTTTGCTAAGATGTAGACGAGAAGAGAGGCTAAAGACGAAGGTACGGTGCTCTGCAGAGCTAAGCACCGCTCCCGGGCGTCTTTCGGCAGAAGGCGCACACCGCAGAGCACTGTGAGCGGCAGAATCGTCTTTGCGCGAAGAAGCAGCTTCTTCGTCTCCGGGAGCCGGAGAGAGCGGCAACTTGGCAAAGGTGATGAAACAAGCTGTACAACACTGCGATTGTGTGCGCAGCTTGCCAACTGAGAGAAAACAGTACCTGACCACTCTCCTCCCTTTTCTATTCACATGAACATTCGATTGCAAGCTGTTTTGGACAACTTTCTTTCTCTTCTTGCAAAACACTCGGCAGACCTCCGTGCAGCCTCTAGAACACAATGGGGGATGTTTTCTGTGCTGGCACAGTTTCTCCTTGCCAGACAGAGTGGAAAAGCTTTTTGCTAAGATGTAGACGAGAAGAGAGGCTAAAGACGAAGGTACGGTGCTCTGCAGAGCTAAGCACCGCTCCCGGACCTCTTTCGGCAGAAGGCGCACACCGCAGAGCACTGTGAGCGGCAGAATCGTCTTTGCGCGAAGAAGCAGCTTCTTCGTCTCCGGGAGCCGGAGAGAGCGGCAGCTTGGCAAAGGTAATGAAACAAGCTGTACAACACTGCGATTGTGTGCGCAGCTTGTCAACTGAGAGAAAACAGTACCTGACCACTCTCCTGCCTTTTCTATTCACATGAACATTCGATTGCAAGCTGTTTTGGACAACTTTCTTTCTCTTCTTGCAAAACACTCGGCAGACCTCAGTGCAGCCTCTAAAACACGATGGGAGATGTTTTCTGTGCTGGCAAAGTTTCTCCTTGCCAGACAGAGTGGAAAAGCTTTTTGCTAAGATGTAGACGAGAAGAGAGGCTAAAGACGAAGGTACGGTGCTCTGCAGAGCTAAGCACCGCTCCCGGACCTCTTTCGGCAGAAGGCGTACACCGCAGAGCACTGTGAGCGGCAGAATCGTCTTTGCGCGAAGAAGCAGCTTCTTCGTCTCCGGGAGCCGGAGAGAGCGGCAGCTTGGCAAAGGTGATGAAACAAGCTGTACAACACTGCGATTGTGTGCGCAGCTTGCCAACTGAGAGAAAACAGTACCTGACAACTCTCCTGCCTTTTCTATTCACATGAACATTCGATTGCAAGCTGTTTTGGACAATTATCTTTCTCTTCTTGCAAAACTATCGGCAGACCTCCGTGCAGCCTCTAGAACACGATGGGAGATGTTTTCTGTGCTGGCACAGTTTCTCCTTGCCAGACAGAGTGGAAAAGCTTTTTGCTAAGATGTAGACGAGAAGAGAGGCTAAAGACGAAGGTACGGTGCTCTGCAGAGCTAAGCACCGCTCCCGGACCTCTTTCGGCAGAAGGCGCACACCGCAGAGCACTGTGAGCGGCAGAATCGTCTTTGCGCGAAGAAGCAGCTTCTTCGTCTCCGGGAGCCGGAGAGAGCGGCAGCTTGGCAAAGGTGATGAAACAAGCTGTACAACACTGCGATTGTGTGCGCAGCTTGTCAACTGAGAGAAAACAGTACCTGACCACTCTCCTGCCTTTTCTATTCACATGAACATTCGATTGCAAGCTGTTTTGGACAACTTTCTTTCTCTTCTTGAAAAACACTCGGCAGACCTCCGTGCAGCCTCTAGAACACGATGGGAGATGTTTTTTGTGCTGGCACAGTTTCTCCTTGCCAGACAGAGTGGAAAAGCTTTTTGCTATGATGTAGACGAGAAGAGAGGCTAAAGACGAAGGTACGGTGCTCTGCAGAGCTAAGCACCGCTCCCGGACCTCTTTCGGCAGAAGGCGCACACCGGAGAGCACTGTGAGCGGCAGAATCGTCTTTGCGCGAAGAAGCAGCTTCTTCGTCTCCGGGAGCCGGAGAGAGCGGCAGCTTCGCAAAGGTGATGAAATAAGCTGTACAACACTGCGATTGTGTGCGCAGCTTGCCAACTGAGAGAAAACAGTACCTGACCACTCTCCTGCCTTTTCTATTCACATGAACATTCGATTGCAAGCTGTTTTGGACAACTTTCTTTCTCTTCTTGCAAAACACTCTGCAGACCTCCGTGCAGCCTCTAGAACACGATGGGAGATGTTTTTTGTGCTGGCACAGTTTCTCCTTGCCAGACAGAGTGGAAAAGCTTTTTGCTAAGATGTAGACGAGAAGAGAGGCTAAAGACGAAGGTACGGTGCTCTGCAGAGCTAAGCACCGCTCCCGGACCTCTTTCGGCAGAAGGCGCACACCGCAGAGCACTGTGAGCGGCAGAATCGTCTTTGCGCGAAGAAGCAGCTTCTTTGTCTCCGGGAGCCGGAGAGAGCGGCAACTTGGCAAAGGTGATGAAACAAGCTGTACAACACTGCGATTGTGTGCGCAGCTTGCCAACTGAGAGAAAACACTACCTGACCACTCTCCTGCCTTTTCTATTCACATGAACATTCGATTGCAAGCTGTTTTGAACAACTTTCTTTCTCTTCTTGCAAAACACTCGGCAGACCTCCGTGCAGCCTCTAGAACACGATGGGAGATGTTTTTTGTGCTGGCACAGTTTCTCCTTGCCAGACAGAGTGGAAAAGCTTTTTGCTAAGATGTAGACGAGAAGAGAGGCTAAAGACGAAGGTACGGTGCTCTGCAGAGCTAAGCACCGCTCCCTGACCTCTTTCGGCAGAAGGCGCACACCGCAGAGCACTGTGAGCGGCAGAATCGTCTTTGCGCGAAGAAGCAGCTTCTTCGTCTCCGGGAGCCGGAGAGAGCGGCAGCTTGGCAAAGGTGATGAAACAAGCTGTACAACACTGCGATTGTGTGCGCAGCTTGTCAACTGAGAGAAAACAGTTCCTGACCACTCTGCTGCCTTTTCTATTCACATGAACATTCGATTGGAAGCTGTTTTGGAAAACTTTCTTTCTCTTCTTGCAAAACACTCGGCAGACCTCCGTGCAGCCTCTAGAACACGATGGGAGATGTTTTCTGTGCTGGCACAGTTTCTCCTTGCCAGACAGAGTGGAAAAGCTTTTTGCTAAGATGTAGACGAGAAGAGAGGCTAAAGACGAAGGTACGGTGCTCTGCAGAGCTAAGCACCGCTCCCGGGCGTCTTTCGGCAGAAGGCGCACACCGCAGAGCACTGTGAGCGGCAGAATCGTCTTTGCGCGAAGAAGCAGCTTCTTCGTCTCCGGGAGCCGGAGAGAGCGGCAACATGGCAAAGGTGATGAAACAAGCTGTACAACACTGCGATTGTGTGCGCAGCTTGCCAACTGAGAGAAAACAGTACCTGACCACTCTCCTCCCTTTTCTATTCACATGAACATTCGATTGCAAGCTGTTTTGGACAACTTTCTTTCTCTTCTTGCAAAACACTCGGCAGACCTCCGTGCAGCCTCTAGAACACAATGGGGGATGTTTTCTGTGCTGGCACAGTTTCTCCTTGCCAGACAGAGTGGAAAAGCTTTTTGCTAAGATGTAGACGAGAAGAGAGGCTAAAGACGAAGGTACGGTGCTCTGCAGAGCTAAGCACCGCTCCCGGACCTCTTTCGGCAGAAGGCGCACACCGCAGAGCACTGTGAGCGGCAGAATCGTCTTTGCGCGAAGAAGCAGCTTCTTCGTCTCCGGGAGCCGGAGAGAGCGGCAGCTTGGCAAAGGTAATGAAACAAGCTGTACAACACTGCGATTGTGTGCGCAGCTTGTCAACTGAGAGAAAACAGTACCTGACCACTCTCCTGCCTTTTGTAATCACATGAACATTGGATTGGAAGCTGTTTTGGACAACTTTCTTTCTCTTCTTGCAAAACACTCGGCAGACCTCAGTGCAGCCTCTAAAACACGATGGGAGATGTTTTCTGTGCTGGCACAGTTTCTCCTTGCCAGACAGAGTGGAAAAGCTTTTTGCTAAGATGTAGACGAGAAGAGAGGCTAAAGACGAAGGTACGGTGCTCTGCAGAGCTAAGCACCGCTCCCGGACCTCTTTCGGCAGAAGGCGTACACCGGAGAGCACTGTGAGCGGCAGAATCGTCTTTGCGCGAAGAAGCAGCTTCTTCGTCTCCGGGAGCCGGAGAGAGCGGCAGCTTGGCAAAGGTGATGAAACAAGCTGTACAACACTGCGATTGTGTGCGCAGCTTGTCAACTGAGAGAAAACAGTACCTGACCACTCTCCTGCCTTTTCTATTCACATGAACATTCGATTGCAAGCTGTTTTGGACAACTTTCTTTCTCTTCTTGAAAAACACTCGGCAGACCTCCGTGCAGCCTCTAGAACACGATGGGAGATGTTTTTTGTGCTGGCACAGTTTCTCCTTGCCAGACAGAGTGGAAAAGCTTTTTGCTATGATGTAGACGAGAAGAGAGGCTAAAGACGAAGGTACGGTGCTCTGCAGAGCTAAGCACCGCTCCCGGACCTCTTTCGGCAGAAGGCGCACACCGGAGAGCACTGTGAGCGGCAGAATCGTCTTTGCGCGAAGAAGCAGCTTCTTCGTCTCCGGGAGCCGGAGAGAGCGGCAGCTTCGCAAAGGTGATGAAATAAGCTGTACAACACTGCGATTGTGTGCGCAGCTTGCCAACTGAGAGAAAACAGTACCTGACCACTCTCCTGCCTTTTCTATTCACATGAACATTCGATTGCAAGCTGTTTTGGACAACTTTCTTTCTCTTCTTGCAAAACACTCTGCAGACCTCCGTGCAGCCTCTAGAACACGATGGGAGATGTTTTTTGTGCTGGCACAGTTTCTCCTTGCCAGACAGAGTGGAAAAGCTTTTTGCTAAGATGTAGACGAGAAGAGAGGCTAAAGACGAAGGTACGGTGCTCTGCAGAGCTAAGCACCGCTCCCGGACCTCTTTCGGCAGAAGGCGCACACCGGAGAGCACTGTGAGCGGCAGAATCGTCTTTGCGCGAAGAAGCAGCTTCTTCGTCTCCGGGAGCCGGAGAGAGCGGCAACTTGGCAAAGGTGATGAAACAAGCTGTACAACACTGCGATTGTGTGCGCAGCTTGCCAACTGAGAGAAAACACTACCTGACCACTCTCCTGCCTTTTCTATTCACATGAACATTCGATTGCAAGCTGTTTTGAACAACTTTCTTTCTCTTCTTGCAAAACACTCGGCAGACCTCCGTGCAGCCTCTAGAACACGATGGGAGATGTTTTCTGTGCTGGCACAGTTTCTCCTTGCCAGACAGAGTGGAAAAGCTTTTTGCTAAGATGTAGACGAGAAGAGAGGCTAAAGACGAAGGTACGGTGCTCTGCAGAGCTAAGCACCGCTCCCGGACCTCTTTCGGCAGAAGGCGCACACCGCAGAGCACTGTGAGCGGCAGAATCGTCTTTGCGCGAAGAAGCAGCTTCTTCGTCTCCGGGAGCCGGAGAGAGCGGCAGCTTGGCAAAGGTGATGAAACAAGCTGTACAACACTGCGATTGTGTGCGCAGCTTGTCAACTGAGAGAAAACAGTACCTGACCACTCTCCTGCCTTTTCTATTCACATGAACATTCGATTGCAAGCTGTTTTGGACAACTTTCTTTCTCTTCTTGAAAAACACTCGGCAGACCTCCGTGCAGCCTCTAGAACACGATGGGAGATGTTTTTTGTGCTGGCACAGTTTCTCCTTGCCAGACAGAGTGGAAAAGCTTTTTGCTATGATGTAGACGAGAAGAGAGGCTAAAGACGAAGGTACGGTGCTCTGCAGAGCTAAGCACCGCTCCCGGACCTCTTTCGGCAGAAGGCGCACACCGGAGAGCACTGTGAGCGGCAGAATCGTCTTTGCGCGAAGAAGCAGCTTCTTCGTCTCCGGGAGCCGGAGAGAGCGGCAGCTTCGCAAAGGTGATGAAATAAGCTGTACAACACTGCGATTGTGTGCGCAGCTTGCCAACTGAGAGAAAACAGTACCTGACCACTCTCCTGCCTTTTCTATTCACATGAACATTCGATTGCAAGCTGTTTTGGACAACTTTCTTTCTCTTCTTGCAAAACACTCTGCAGACCTCCGTGCAGCCTCTAGAACACGATGGGAGATGTTTTTTGTGCTGGCACAGTTTCTCCTTGCCAGACAGAGTGGAAAAGCTTTTTGCTAAGATGTAGACGAGAAGAGAGGCTAAAGACGAAGGTACGGTGCTCTGCAGAGCTAAGCACCGCTCCCGGACCTCTTTCGGCAGAAGGCGCACACCGCAGAGCACTGTGAGCGGCAGAATCGTCTTTGCGCGAAGAAGCAGCTTCTTTGTCTCCGGGAGCCGGAGAGAGCGGCAACTTGGCAAAGGTGATGAAACAAGCTGTACAACACTGCGATTGTGTGCGCAGCTTGCCAACTGAGAGAAAACACTACCTGACCACTCTCCTGCCTTTTCTATTCACATGAACATTCGATTGCAAGCTGTTTTGAACAACTTTCTTTCTCTTCTTGCAAAACACTCGGCAGACCTCCGTGCAGCCTCTAGAACACGATGGGAGATGTTTTTTGTGCTGGCACAGTTTCTCCTTGCCAGACAGAGTGGAAAAGCTTTTTGCTAAGATGTAGACGAGAAGAGAGGCTAAAGACGAAGGTACGGTGCTCTGCAGAGCTAAGCACCGCTCCCTGACCTCTTTCGGCAGAAGGCGCACACCGCAGAGCACTGTGAGCGGCAGAATCGTCTTTGCGCGAAGAAGCAGCTTCTTCGTCTCCGGGAGCCGGAGAGAGCGGCAACTTGGCAAAGGTGATGAAACAAGCTGTACAACACTGCGATTGTGTGCGCAGCTTGCCAACTGAGAGAAAACACTACCTGACCACTCTCCTGCCTTTTCTATTCACATGAACATTCGATTGCAAGCTGTTTTGAACAACTTTCTTTCTCTTCTTGCAAAACACTCGGCAGACCTCCGTGCAGCCTCTAGAACACGATGGGAGATGTTTTCTGTGCTGGCACAGTTTCTCCTTGCCAGACAGAGTGGAAAAGCTTTTTGCTAAGATGTAGACGAGAAGAGAGGCTAAAGACGAAGGTACGGTGCTCTGCAGAGCTAAGCACCGCTCCCGGACCTCTTTCGGCAGAAGGCGCACACCGCAGAGCACTGTGAGCGGCAGAATCGTCTTTGCGCGAAGAAGCAGCTTCTTCGTCTCCGGGAGCCGGAGAGAGCGGCAGCTTGGCAAAGGTGATGAAACAAGCTGTACAACACTGCGATTGTGTGCGCAGCTTGTCAACTGAGAGAAAACAGTACCTGACCACTCTCCTGCCTTTTCTATTCACATGAACATTCGATTGCAAGCTGTTTTGGACAACTTTCTTTCTCTTCTTGAAAAACACTCGGCAGACCTCCGTGCAGCCTCTAGAACACGATGGGAGATGTTTTTTGTGCTGGCACAGTTTCTCCTTGCCAGACAGAGTGGAAAAGCTTTTTGCTATGATGTAGACGAGAAGAGAGGCTAAAGACGAAGGTACGGTGCTCTGCAGAGCTAAGCACCGCTCCCGGACCTCTTTCGGCAGAAGGCGCACACCGGAGAGCACTGTGAGCGGCAGAATCGTCTTTGCGCGAAGAAGCAGCTTCTTCGTCTCCGGGAGCCGGAGAGAGCGGCAGCTTCGCAAAGGTGATGAAATAAGCTGTACAACACTGCGATTGTGTGCGCAGCTTGCCAACTGAGAGAAAACAGTACCTGACCACTCTCCTGCCTTTTCTATTCACATGAACATTCGATTGCAAGCTGTTTTGGACAACTTTCTTTCTCTTCTTGCAAAACACTCTGCAGACCTCCGTGCAGCCTCTAGAACACGATGGGAGATGTTTTTTGTGCTGGCACAGTTTCTCCTTGCCAGACAGAGTGGAAAAGCTTTTTGCTAAGATGTAGACGAGAAGAGAGGCTAAAGACGAAGGTACGGTGCTCTGCAGAGCTAAGCACCGCTCCCGGACCTCTTTCGGCAGAAGGCGCACACCGCAGAGCACTGTGAGCGGCAGAATCGTCTTTGCGCGAAGAAGCAGCTTCTTTGTCTCCGGGAGCCGGAGAGAGCGGCAACTTGGCAAAGGTGATGAAACAAGCTGTACAACACTGCGATTGTGTGCGCAGCTTGCCAACTGAGAGAAAACACTACCTGACCACTCTCCTGCCTTTTCTATTCACATGAACATTCGATTGCAAGCTGTTTTGAACAACTTTCTTTCTCTTCTTGCAAAACACTCGGCAGACCTCCGTGCAGCCTCTAGAACACGATGGGAGATGTTTTTTGTGCTGGCACAGTTTCTCCTTGCCAGACAGAGTGGAAAAGCTTTTTGCTAAGATGTAGACGAGAAGAGAGGCTAAAGACGAAGGTACGGTGCTCTGCAGAGCTAAGCACCGCTCCCTGACCTCTTTCGGCAGAAGGCGCACACCGCAGAGCACTGTGAGCGGCAGAATCGTCTTTGCGCGAAGAAGCAGCTTCTTCGTCTCCGGGAGCCGGAGAGAGCGGCAGCTTGGCAAAGGTGATGAAACAAGCTGTACAACACTGCGATTGTGTGCGCAGCTTGTCAACTGAGAGAAAACAGTTCCTGACCACTCTGCTGCCTTTTCTATTCACATGAACATTCGATTGGAAGCTGTTTTGGAAAACTTTCTTTCTCTTCTTGCAAAACACTCGGCAGACCTCCGTGCAGCCTCTAGAACACGATGGGAGATGTTTTCTGTGCTGGCACAGTTTCTCCTTGCCAGACAGAGTGGAAAAGCTTTTTGCTAAGATGTAGACGAGAAGAGAGGCTAAAGACGAAGGTACGGTGCTCTGCAGAGCTAAGCACCGCTCCCGGGCGTCTTTCGGCAGAAGGCGCACACCGCAGAGCACTGTGAGCGGCAGAATCGTCTTTGCGCGAAGAAGCAGCTTCTTCGTCTCCGGGAGCCGGAGAGAGCGGCAACATGGCAAAGGTGATGAAACAAGCTGTACAACACTGCGATTGTGTGCGCAGCTTGCCAACTGAGAGAAAACAGTACCTGACCACTCTCCTCCCTTTTCTATTCACATGAACATTCGATTGCAAGCTGTTTTGGACAACTTTCTTTCTCTTCTTGCAAAACACTCGGCAGACCTCCGTGCAGCCTCTAGAACACAATGGGGGATGTTTTCTGTGCTGGCACAGTTTCTCCTTGCCAGACAGAGTGGAAAAGCTTTTTGCTAAGATGTAGACGAGAAGAGAGGCTAAAGACGAAGGTACGGTGCTCTGCAGAGCTAAGCACCGCTCCCGGACCTCTTTCGGCAGAAGGCGCACACCGCAGAGCACTGTGAGCGGCAGAATCGTCTTTGCGCGAAGAAGCAGCTTCTTCGTCTCCGGGAGCCGGAGAGAGCGGCAGCTTGGCAAAGGTAATGAAACAAGCTGTACAACACTGCGATTGTGTGCGCAGCTTGTCAACTGAGAGAAAACAGTACCTGACCACTCTCCTGCCTTTTGTAATCACATGAACATTGGATTGGAAGCTGTTTTGGACAACTTTCTTTCTCTTCTTGCAAAACACTCGGCAGACCTCAGTGCAGCCTCTAAAACACGATGGGAGATGTTTTCTGTGCTGGCACAGTTTCTCCTTGCCAGACAGAGTGGAAAAGCTTTTTGCTAAGATGTAGACGAGAAGAGAGGCTAAAGACGAAGGTACGGTGCTCTGCAGAGCTAAGCACCGCTCCCGGACCTCTTTCGGCAGAAGGCGTACACCGGAGAGCACTGTGAGCGGCAGAATCGTCTTTGCGCGAAGAAGCAGCTTCTTCGTCTCCGGGAGCCGGAGAGAGCGGCAGCTTGGCAAAGGTGATGAAACAAGCTGTACAACACTGCGATTGTGTGCGCAGCTTGTCAACTGAGAGAAAACAGTACCTGACCACTCTCCTGCCTTTTCTATTCACATGAACATTCGATTGCAAGCTGTTTTGGACAACTTTCTTTCTCTTCTTGAAAAACACTCGGCAGACCTCCGTGCAGCCTCTAGAACACGATGGGAGATGTTTTTTGTGCTGGCACAGTTTCTCCTTGCCAGACAGAGTGGAAAAGCTTTTTGCTATGATGTAGACGAGAAGAGAGGCTAAAGACGAAGGTACGGTGCTCTGCAGAGCTAAGCACCGCTCCCGGACCTCTTTCGGCAGAAGGCGCACACCGCAGAGCACTGTGAGCGGCAGAATCGTCTTTGCGCGAAGAAGCAGCTTCTTCGTCTCCGGGAGCCGGAGAGAGCGGCAGCTTCGCAAAGGTGATGAAATAAGCTGTACAACACTGCGATTGTGTGCGCAGCTTGCCAACTGAGAGAAAACAGTACCTGACCACTCTCCTGCCTTTTCTATTCACATGAACATTCGATTGCAAGCTGTTTTGGACAACTTTCTTTCTCTTCTTGCAAAACACTCTGCAGACCTCCGTGCAGCCTCTAGAACACGATGGGAGATGTTTTTTGTGCTGGCACAGTTTCTCCTTGCCAGACAGAGTGGAAAAGCTTTTTGCTAAGATGTAGACGAGAAGAGAGGCTAAAGACGAAGGTACGGTGCTCTGCAGAGCTAAGCACCGCTCCCGGACCTCTTTCGGCAGAAGGCGCACACCGGAGAGCACTGTGAGCGGCAGAATCGTCTTTGCGCGAAGAAGCAGCTTCTTCGTCTCCGGGAGCCGGAGAGAGCGGCAACTTGGCAAAGGTGATGAAACAAGCTGTACAACACTGCGATTGTGTGCGCAGCTTGCCAACTGAGAGAAAACACTACCTGACCACTCTCCTGCCTTTTCTATTCACATGAACATTCGATTGCAAGCTGTTTTGAACAACTTTCTTTCTCTTCTTGCAAAACACTCGGCAGACCTCCGTGCAGCCTCTAGAACACGATGGGAGATGTTTTTTGTGCTGGCACAGTTTCTCCTTGCCAGACAGAGTGGAAAAGCTTTTTGCTAAGATGTAGATGAGAAGAGAGGCTAAAGACGAAGGTACGGTGCTCTGCAGAGCTAAGCACCGCTCCCTGACCTCTTTCGGCAGAAGGCGCACACCGCAGAGCACTGTGAGCGGCAGAATCGTCTTTGCGCGAAGAAGCAGCTTCTTCGTCTCCGGGAGCCGGAGAGAGCGGCAACTTGGCAAAGGTGATGAAACAAGCTGTACAACACTGCGATTGTGTGCGCAGCTTGTCAACTGAGAGAAAACAGTTCCTGACCACTCTGCTGCCTTTTCTATTCACATGAACATTCGATTGGAAGCTGTTTTGGACAACTTTCTTTCTCTTCTTGCAAAACACTCGGCAGACCTCCGTGCAGCCTCTAGAACACGATGGGAGATGTTTTCTGTGCTGGCACAGTTTCTCCTTGCCAGACAGAGTGGAAAAGCTTTTTGCTAAGATGTAGACGAGAAGAGAGGCTAAAGACGAAGGTACGGTGCTCTGCAGAGCTAAGCACCGCTCCCTGACCTCTTTCGGCAGAAGGCGCACACCGCAGAGCACTGTGAGCGGCAGAATCGTCTTTGCGCGAAGAAGCAGCTTCTTCGTCTCCGGGAGCCGGAGAGAGCGGCAGCTTGGCAAAGGTGATGAAACAAGCTGTACAACACTGCGATTGTGTGCGCAGCTTGTCAACTGAGAGAAAACAGTACCTGACCACTCTCCTGCCTTTTCTATTCACATGAACATTCGATTGCAAGCTGTTTTGGACAACTTTCTTTCTCTTCTTGAAAAACACTCGGCAGACCTCCGTGCAGCCTCTAGAACACGATGGGAGATGTTTTTTGTGCTGGCACAGTTTCTCCTTGCCAGACAGAGTGGAAAAGCTTTTTGCTATGATGTAGACGAGAAGAGAGGCTAAAGACGAAGGTACGGTGCTCTGCAGAGCTAAGCACCGCTCCCGGACCTCTTTCGGCAGAAGGCGCACACCGGAGAGCACTGTGAGCGGCAGAATCGTCTTTGCGCGAAGAAGCAGCTTCTTCGTCTCCGGGAGCCGGAGAGAGCGGCAGCTTCGCAAAGGTGATGAAATAAGCTGTACAACACTGCGATTGTGTGCGCAGCTTGCCAACTGAGAGAAAACAGTACCTGACCACTCTCCTGCCTTTTCTATTCACATGAACATTCGATTGCAAGCTGTTTTGGACAACTTTCTTTCTCTTCTTGCAAAACACTCTGCAGACCTCCGTGCAGCCTCTAGAACACGATGGGAGATGTTTTTTGTGCTGGCACAGTTTCTCCTTGCCAGACAGAGTGGAAAAGCTTTTTGCTAAGATGTAGACGAGAAGAGAGGCTAAAGACGAAGGTACGGTGCTCTGCAGAGCTAAGCACCGCTCCCGGACCTCTTTCGGCAGAAGGCGCACACCGCAGAGCACTGTGAGCGGCAGAATCGTCTTTGCGCCAAGAAGCAGCTTCTTTGTCTCCGGGAGCCGGAGAGAGCGGCAACTTGGCAAAGGTGATGAAACAAGCTGTACAACACTGCGATTGTGTGCGCAGCTTGCCAACTGAGAGAAAACACTACCTGACCACTCTCCTGCCTTTTCTATTCACATGAACATTCGATTGCAAGCTGTTTTGAACAACTTTCTTTCTCTTCTTGCAAAACACTCGGCAGACCTCCGTGCAGCCTCTAGAACACGATGGGAGATGTTTTTTGTGCTGGCACAGTTTCTCCTTGCCAGACAGAGTGGAAAAGCTTTTTGCTAAGATGTAGACGAGAAGAGAGGCTAAAGACGAAGGTACGGTGCTCTGCAGAGCTAAGCACCGCTCCCTGACCTCTTTCGGCAGAAGGCGCACACCGCAGAGCACTGTGAGCGGCAGAATCGTCTTTGCGCGAAGAAGCAGCTTCTTCGTCTCCGGGAGCCGGAGAGAGCGGCAGCTTGGCAAAGGTGATGAAACAAGCTGTACAACACTGCGATTGTGTGCGCAGCTTGTCAACTGAGAGAAAACAGTTCCTGACCACTCTGCTGCCTTTTCTATTCACATGAACATTCGATTGGAAGCTGTTTTGGAAAACTTTCTTTCTCTTCTTGCAAAACACTCGGCAGACCTCCGTGCAGCCTCTAGAACACGATGGGAGATGTTTTCTGTGCTGGCACAGTTTCTCCTTGCCAGACAGAGTGGAAAAGCTTTTTGCTAAGATGTAGACGAGAAGAGAGGCTAAAGACGAAGGTACGGTGCTCTGCAGAGCTAAGCACCGCTCCCGGGCGTCTTTCGGCAGAAGGCGCACACCGCAGAGCACTGTGAGCGGCAGAATCGTCTTTGCGCGAAGAAGCAGCTTCTTCGTCTCCGGGAGCCGGAGAGAGCGGCAACTTGGCAAAGGTGATGAAACAAGCTGTACAACACTGCGATTGTGTGCGCAGCTTGCCAACTGAGAGAAAACAGTACCTGACCACTCTCCTCCCTTTTCTATTCACATGAACATTCGATTGCAAGCTGTTTTGGACAACTTTCTTTCTCTTCTTGCAAAACACTCGGCAGACCTCCGTGCAGCCTCTAGAACACAATGGGGGATGTTTTCTGTGCTGGCACAGTTTCTCCTTGCCAGACAGAGTGGAAAAGCTTTTTGCTAAGATGTAGACGAGAAGAGAGGCTAAAGACGAAGGTACGGTGCTCTGCAGAGCTAAGCACCGCTCCCGGACCTCTTTCGGCAGAAGGCGCACACCGCAGAGCACTGTGAGCGGCAGAATCGTCTTTGCGCGAAGAAGCAGCTTCTTCGTCTCCGGGAGCCGGAGAGAGCGGCAGCTTGGCAAAGGTAATGAAACAAGCTGTACAACACTGCGATTGTGTGCGCAGCTTGTCAACTGAGAGAAAACAGTACCTGACCACTCTCCTGCCTTTTGTAATCACATGAACATTGGATTGGAAGCTGTTTTGGACAACTTTCTTTCTCTTCTTGCAAAACACTCGGCAGACCTCAGTGCAGCCTCTAAAACACGATGGGAGATGTTTTCTGTGCTGGCACAGTTTCTCCTTGCCAGACAGAGTGGAAAAGCTTTTTGCTAAGATGTAGACGAGAAGAGAGGCTAAAGACGAAGGTACGGTGCTCTGCAGAGCTAAGCACCGCTCCCGGACCTCTTTCGGCAGAAGGCGTACACCGGAGAGCACTGTGAGCGGCAGAATCGTCTTTGCGCGAAGAAGCAGCTTCTTCGTCTCCGGGAGCCGGAGAGAGCAGCAGCTTGGCAAAGGTGATGAAACAAGCTGTACAACACTGCGATTGTGTGCGCAGCTTGCCAACTGAGAGAAAACAGTACCTGACAACTCTCCTGCCTTTTCTATTCACATGAACATTCGATTGCAAGCTGTTTTGGACAATTATCTTTCTCTTCTTGCAAAACTATCGGCAGACCTCCGTGCAGCCTCTAGAACACGATGGGAGATGTTTTCTGTGCTGGCACAGTTTCTCCTTGCCAGACAGAGTGGAAAAGCTTTTTGCTAAGATGTAGACGAGAAGAGAGGCTAAAGACGAAGGTACGGTGCTCTGCAGAGCTAAGCACCGCTCCCTGACCTCTTTCGGCAGAAGGCGCACACCGCAGAGCACTGTGAGCGGCAGAATCGTCTTTGCGCGAAGAAGCAGCTTCTTCGTCTCCGGGAGCCGGAGAGAGCGGCAGCTTGGCAAAGGTGATGAAACAAGCTGTACAACACTGCGATTGTGTGCGCAGCTTGTCAACTGAGAGAAAACAGTACCTGACCACTCTCCTGCCTTTTCTATTCACATGAACATTCGATTGCAAGCTGTTTTGGACAACTTTCTTTCTCTTCTTGAAAAACACTCGGCAGACCTCCGTGCAGCCTCTAGAACACGATGGGAGATGTTTTTTGTGCTGGCACAGTTTCTCCTTGCCAGACAGAGTGGAAAAGCTTTTTGCTATGATGTAGACGAGAAGAGAGGCTAAAGACGAAGGTACGGTGCTCTGCAGAGCTAAGCACCGCTCCCGGACCTCTTTCGGCAGAAGGCGCACACCGGAGAGCACTGTGAGCGGCAGAATCGTCTTTGCGCGAAGAAGCAGCTTCTTCGTCTCCGGGAGCCGGAGAGAGCGGCAGCTTCGCAAAGGTGATGAAATAAGCTGTACAACACTGCGATTGTGTGCGCAGCTTGCCAACTGAGAGAAAACAGTACCTGACCACTCTCCTGCCTTTTCTATTCACATGAACATTCGATTGCAAGCTGTTTTGGACAACTTTCTTTCTCTTCTTGCAAAACACTCTGCAGACCTCCGTGCAGCCTCTAGAACACGATGGGAGATGTTTTTTGTGCTGGCACAGTTTCTCCTTGCCAGACAGAGTGGAAAAGCTTTTTGCTAAGATGTAGACGAGAAGAGAGGCTAAAGACGAAGGTACGGTGCTCTGCAGAGCTAAGCACCGCTCCCGGACCTCTTTCGGCAGAAGGCGCACACCGGAGAGCACTGTGAGCGGCAGAATCGTCTTTGCGCGAAGAAGCAGCTTCTTCGTCTCCGGGAGCCGGAGAGAGCGGAAACTTGGCAAAGGTGATGAAACAAGCTGTACAACACTGCGATTGTGTGCGCAGCTTGCCAACTGAGAGAAAACACTACCTGACCACTCTCCTGCCTTTTCTATTCACATGAACATTCGATTGCAAGCTGTTTTGAACAACTTTCTTTCTCTTCTTGCAAAACACTCGGCAGACCTCCGTGCAGCCTCTAGAACACGATGGGAGATGTTTTTTGTGCTGGCACAGTTTCTCCTTGCCAGACAGAGTGGAAAAGCTTTTTGCTAAGATGTAGATGAGAAGAGAGGCTAAAGACGAAGGTACGGTGCTCTGCAGAGCTAAGCACCGCTCCCTGACCTCTTTCGGCAGAAGGCGCACACCGCAGAGCACTGTGAGCGGCAGAATCGTCTTTGCGCGAAGAAGCAGCTTCTTCGTCTCCGGGAGCCGGAGAGAGCGGCAACTTGGCAAAGGTGATGAAACAAGCTGTACAACACTGCGATTGTGTGCGCAGCTTGTCAACTGAGAGAAAACAGTTCCTGACCACTCTGCTGCCTTTTCTATTCACATGAACATTCGATTGCAAGCTGTTTTGGACAACTTTCTTTCTCTTCTTGCAAAACACTCGGCAGACCTCCGTGCAGCCTCTAGAACACGATGGGAGATGTTTTCTGTGCTGGCACAGTTTCTCCTTGCCAGACAGAGTGGAAAAGCTTTTTGCTAAGATGTAGACGAGAAGAGAGGCTAAAGACGAAGGTAGGGTGCTCTGCAGAGCTAAGCACCGCTCCCGGACGTCTTTCGGCAGAAGGCGCACACCGCAGAGCACTGTGAGCGGCAGAATCGTCTTTGCGCGAAGAAGCAGCTTCTTCGTCTCCGGGAGCCGGAGAGAGCGGCAGCTTTGCAAAGGTGATGAAACAAGCTGTACAACACTGCGATTGTGTGCGCAGCTTGCCAACTGAGAGAAAACACTACCTGACCACTCTCCTGCCTTTTCTATTCACATGAACATTCGATTGCAAGCTGTTTTGGACAACTTTCTTTCTCTTCTTGCAAAACACTCGGCAGACCTCCGTGCAGCCTCTAGAACACGATGTGAGATGTTTTTTGTGCTGGCAAAGTTTCTCCTTGCCAGACAGAGTGGAAAAGCTTCTTGCTAAGATGTAGACGAGAAGAGAGGCTAAAGACGAAGGTACGGTGCTCTGCAGAGCTAAGCACCGCTCCCGGACCTCTTTCGGCAGAAGGCGCACACCGCAGAGCACTGTGAGCGGCAGAATCTTCTTTGCGCGAAGAAGCAGCTTCTTCGTCTCCGGGAGCCGGAGAGAGCGGCAACTTCGCAAAGGTGATGAAACAAGCTGTACAACACTGCGATTGTGTGCGCAGCTTGCCAACTGAGAGAAAACAGTACCTGACCACTCTCCTGCCTTTTCTATTCACATGAACATTCGATTGCAAGCTGTTTTGGACAACTTTCTTTCTCTTCTTGCAAAACACTCGGCAGACATCCGTGCAGCCTCTAGAACACGATGGGAGATGTTTTCTGTGCTGGCACAGTTTCTCCTTGCCAGACAGAGTGGAAAAGCTTTTTGCTAAGATGTAGACGAGTAGAGAGGCTAAAGACGAAGGTACGGTTCTCTGCAGAGCTAAGCACCGCTCCCGGACCTCTTTTGGCAGAAGGCGCACACCGCAGAGCACTGTGAGCGGCAGAATCGTCTTTGCGCGAAGAAGCAGCTTCTTCGTCTCCGGGAGCCGGAGAGAGCGGCAGCTTGGCAAAGGTGATGAAACAAGCTGTACAACACTGCGATTGTGTGCGCAGCTTGCCAACTGAGAGAAAACAGTACCTGACCACTCTCCTGCCTTTTCTATTCACATGAAGATTCGATTGGAAGCTGTTTTGGACAACTTTCTTTCTCTTCTTGCAAAACACTCGGCAGACCTCCGTGCAGCCTCTAGAACACGATGGGAGATATTTTCTGTGCTGGCACAGTTTCTCTTTGCCAGACAGAGTGGAAAAGCTTTTTGCTAAGATGTAGACGAGAAGAGAGGCTAAAGACGAAGGTACGGTGCTCTGCAGAGCTAAGCACCGCTCCCGGGCGTCTTTCGGCAGAAGGCGCACACCGGAGAGCACTGCCAGCGGCAGAATCGTCTTTGCGCGAAGAAGCAGCTTCTTCGTCTCCGGGAGCCGGAGAGAGCGGCAGCTTGGCAAAGGTGATGAAACAAGCTTTACAACACTGCGATTGTGTGCGCAGCTTGTCAACTGAGAGAAAACAGTACCTGACCACTCTCCTGCCTTTTCTATTCACATGAACATTCGATTGCAAGCTGTTTTGGACAACTTTCTTTCTCTTCTTGCAAAACTCTCGGCAGACCTCCGTGCAGCCTCTAGAACACGATGGGAGATGTTTTTTGTGCTGGCAAAGTTTCTCCTTGCCAGACAGAGTGGAAAAGCTTTTTGCTAAGATGTAGACGAGAAGAGAGGCTAAAGACGAAGGTACGGTGCTCTGCAGAGCTAAGCACCGCTCCCGGGCGTCTTTCGGCAGAAGGCGCACACCGCAGAGCACTGCGAGCGGCAGAATCGTCTTTGCGCGAAGAAGCAGCTTCTTCGTCTCCGGGAGCCGGAGAGAGCGGCAGCTTGGCAAAGGTGATGAAACAAGCTGTACAACACTGCGATTTTGTGCGCAGCTTGCCAACTGAGAGAAAACAGTACCTGACCACTCTCCTGCCTTTTCTATTCACATGAACATTCGATTGCAAGCTGTTTTGGACAACTTTCTTTCTCTTCTTGCAAAACACTCGGCAGACCTCCGTGCAGCCTCTAGAACACGATGGGAGATGTTTTTTGTGCTGGCACAGTTTCTCTTGCCAGACAGAGTGGAAAAGCTTTTTGCTAAGATGTAGACGAGAAGAGAGGCTAAAGACGAAGGTACGGTGCTCTGCAGAGCTAAGCACCGCTCCCGGACCTCTTTCGGCAGAAGGCGCACACCGCAGAGCACTGTGAGCGGCAGAATCGTCTTTGCGCGAAGAAGCAGCTTCTTCGTCTCCGGGAGCTGGAGAGAGCGGCAGCTTGGCAAAGGTGATGAAACAAGCTGTACAACACTGCGATTGTGTGCGCAGCTTGCCAACTGAGAGAAAACAGTACCTGACCACTCTCCTGCCTTTTCTATTCACATGAACATTCGATTGCAAGCTGTTTTGGACAACTTTCTTTCTCTTCTTGAAAAACACTCGGTAGACCTCCGTGCAGCCTCTAGAACACGATGGGAGATGTTTTTTGTGCTGGCACAGTTTCTCCTTGCCAGACAGAGTGGAAAAGCTTTTTGCTAAGATGTAGACGAGAAGAGAGGCTAAAGACGAAGGTACGGTGCTCTGCAGAGCTAAGCACCGCTCCCGGGCGTCTTTCGGCAGAAGGCGCACACCGCAGAGCAGTGTGAACGGCAGAATCGTCTTTGCGCGAAGAAGCAGCTTCTTCGTCTCCGGGAGCCGGAGAGAGCGGCAGCTTGGCAAAGGTGATGAAACAAGCTGTACAACACTGCGATTGTGTGCGCAGCTTGCCAACTGAGAGAAAACACTACCTGACCACTCTCCTGCCTTTTCTATTCACATGAACATTCGATTGCAAGCTGTTTTGGACAACTTTCTTTCTCTTCTTGCAAAACACTCGGCAGACCTCCGTGCAGCCTCTAGAACACGATGGGAGATGTTTTTTGTGCTGGCACAGTTTCTCCTTGCCAGACAGAGTGGAAAAGCTTTTTGCTAAGATGTAGACGAGAAGAGAGGCTAAAGACGAAGGTACGGTGCTCTGCAGAGCTAAGCACCGCTCCCGGACCTCTTTCGGCAGAAGGCGCACACCGGAGAGCACTGTGAGCGGCAGAATCGTCTTTGCGCGAAGAAGCAGCTTCTTCGTCTCCGGGAGCCGGAGAGAGCGGCAGCTTGGCAAAGGTGATGAAACAAGCTGTACAACACTGCGATTGTGTGCGCAGCTTGTCAACTGAGAGAAAACAGTACCTGACCACTCTCCTGCCTTTTCTATTCACATGAACATTCGATTGCAAGCTGTTTTGGACAACTTTCTTTCTCTTCTTGCAAAACTCTCGGCAGACCTCCGTGCAGCCTCTAGAACACGATGGGAGATGTTTTTTGTGCTGGCAAAGTTTCTCCTTGCCAGACAGAGTGGAAAAGCTTTTTGCTAAGATGTAGACGAGAAGAGAGGCTAAAGACGAAGGTACGGTGCTCTGCAGAGCTAAGCACCGCTCCCGGGCGTCTTTCGGCAGAAGGCGCACACCGCAGAGCACTGCGAGCGGCAGAATCGTCTTTGCGCGAAGAAGCAGCTTCTTCGTCTCCGGGAGCCGGAGAGAGCGGCAACTTGGCAAAGGTGATGAAACAAGCTGTACAACACTGCGATTGTGTGCGCAGCTTGCCAACTGAGAGAAAACAGTACCTGACCACTCTCCTGCCTTTTCTATTCACATGAACATTCGATTGGAAGCTGTTTTGGACAACTTTCTTTCTCTTCTTGCAAAACTATCGGCAGACCTCCGTGCAGCCTCTAGAACACGATGGGAGATGTTTTTTGTGCTGGCACAGTTTCTCCTTGCCAGACAGAGTGGAAAAGCTTTTTGCTAAGATGTAGACGAGAAGAGAGGCTAAAGACGAAGGTACGGTGCTCTGCAGAGCTAAGCACCGCTCCCGGGCGTCTTTCGGCAGAAGGCGCACACCGCAGAGCACTGTGAGCGGCAGAATCGTCTTTGCGCGAAGAAGCAGCTTCTTCGTCTCCGGGAGCCGGAGAGAGCGGCAACTTGGCAAAGGTGATGAAACAAGCTGTACAACACTGCGATTGTGTGCGCAGCTTGCCAACTGAGAGAAAACAGTACCTGACCACTCTCCTCCCTTTTCTATTCACATGAACATTCGATTGCAAGCTGTTTTGGACAACTTTCTTTCTCTTCTTGCAAAACACTCGGCAGACCTCCGTGCAGCCTCTAGAACACAATGGGGGATGTTTTCTGTGCTGGCACAGTTTCTCCTTGCCAGACAGAGTGGAAAAGCTTTTTGCTAAGATGTAGACGAGAAGAGAGGCTAAAGACGAAGGTACGGTGCTCTGCAGAGCTAAGCACCGCTCCCGGACCTCTTTCGGCAGAAGGCGCACACCGCAGAGCACTGTGAGCGGCAGAATCGTCTTTGCGCGAAGAAGCAGCTTCTTCGTCTCCGGGAGCCGGAGGGAGCGGCAGCTTGGCAAAGGTAATGAAACAAGCTGTACAACACTGCGATTGTGTGCGCAGCTTGTCAACTGAGAGAAAACAGTACCTGACCACTCTCCTGCCTTTTCTATTCACATGAACATTCGATTGCAAGCTGTTTTGGACAACTTTCTTTCTCTTCTTGCAAAACACTCGGCAGACCTCAGTGCAGCCTCTAAAACACGATGGGAGATGTTTTCTGTGCTGGCAAAGTTTCTCCTTGCCAGACAGAGTGGAAAAGCTTTTTGCTAAGATGTAGACGAGAAGAGAGGCTAAAGACGAAGGTACGGTGCTCTGCAGAGCTAAGCACCGCTCCCGGGCGTCTTTCGGCAGAAGGCGTACACCGGAGAGCACTGTGAGCGGCAGAATCGTCTTTGCGCGAAGAAGCAGCTTCTTCGTCTCCGGGAGCCGGAGAGAGCGGCAGCTTGGCAAAGGTGATGAAACAAGCTGTACAACACTGCGATTGTGTGCGCAGCTTGCCAACTGAGAGAAAACAGTACCTGACAACTCTCCTGCCTTTTCTATTCACATGAACATTCGATTGCAAGCTGTTTTGGACAATTATCTTTCTCTTCTTGCAAAACTATCGGCAGACCTCCGTGCAGCCTCTAGAACACGATGGGAGATGTTTTCTGTGCTGGCACAGTTTCTCCTTGCCAGACAGAGTGGAAAAGCTTTTTGCTAAGATGTAGACGAGAAGAGAGGCTAAAGACGAAGGTACGGTGCTCTGCAGAGCTAAGCACCGCTCCCTGACCTCTTTCGGCAGAAGGCGCACACCGCAGAGCACTGTGAGCGGCAGAATCGTCTTTGCGCGAAGAAGCAGCTTCTTCGTCTCCGGGAGCCGGAGAGAGCGGCAGCTTCGCAAAGGTGATGAAACAAGCTGTACAACACTGCGATTGTGTGCGCAGCTTGTCAACTGAGAGAAAACACTACCTGACCACTCTCCTGCCTTTTCTATTCACATGAACATTCGATTGCAAGCTGTTTTGGACAACTTTCTTTCTCTTCTTGAAAAACACTCGGCAGACCTCCGTGCAGCCTCTAGAACACGATGGGAGATGTTTTTTGTGCTGGCACAGTTTCTCATTGCCAGACAGAGTGGAAAAGCTTTTTGCTATGATGTAGACGAGAAGAGAGGCTAAAGACGAAGGTACGGTGCTCTGCAGAGCTAAGCACCGCTCCCGGACCTCTTTCGGCAGAAGGCGCACACCGCAGAGCACTGTGAGCGGCAGAATCGTCTTTGCGCGAAGAAGCAGCTTCTTCGTCTCCGGGAGCCGGAGAGAGCGGCAGCTTCGCAAAGGTGATGAAATAAGCTGTACAACACTGCGATTGTGTGCGCAGCTTGCCAACTGAGAGAAAACAGTACCTGACCACTCTCCTGCCTTTTCTATTCACATGAACATTCGATTGCAAGCTGTTTTGGACAACTTTCTTTCTCTTCTTGCAAAACACTCTGCAGACCTCCGTGCAGCCTCTAGAACACGATGGGAGATGTTTTTTGTGCTGGCACAGTTTCTCCTTGCCAGACAGAGTGGAAAAGCTTTTTGCTAAGATGTAGACGAGAAGAGAGGCTAAAGACGAAGGTACGGTGCTCTGCAGAGCTAAGCACCGCTCCCGGACCTCTTTCGGCAGAAGGCGCACACCGGAGAGCACTGTGAGCGGCAGAATCGTCTTTGCGCGAAGAAGCAGCTTCTTTGTCTCCGGGAGCCGGAGAGAGCGGCAACTTGGCAAAGGTGATGAAACAAGCTGTACAACACTGCGATTGTGTGCGCAGCTTGCCAACTGAGAGAAAACAGTACCTGACCACTCTCCTGCCTTTTCTATTCACATGAACATTCGATTGCAAGCTGTTTTGAACAACTTTCTTTCTCTTCTTGCAAAACACTCGGCAGACCTCCGTGCAGCCTCTAGAACACGATGGGAGATGTTTTTTGTGCTGGCACAGTTTCTCCTTGCCAGACAGAGTGGAAAAGCTTTTTGCTAAGATGTAGATGAGAAGAGAGGCTAAAGACGAAGGTACGGTGCTCTGCAGAGCTAAGCACCGCTCCCTGACCTCTTTCGGCAGAAGGCGCACACCGCAGAGCACTGTGAGCGGCAGAATCGTCTTTGCGCGAAGAAGCAGCTTCTTCGTCTCCGGGAGCCGGAGAGAGCGGCAGCTTGGCAAAGGTGATGAAACAAGCTGTACAACACTGCGATTGTGTGCGCAGCTTGTCAACTGAGAGAAAACAGTTCCTGACCACTCTGCTGCCTTTTCTATTCACATGAACATTCGATTGGAAGCTGTTTTGGACAACTTTCTTTCTCTTCTTGCAAAACACTCGGCAGACCTCCGTGCAGCCTCTAGAACACGATGGGAGATGTTTTCTGTGCTGGCACAGTTTCTCCTTGCCAGACAGAGTGGAAAAGCTTTTTGCTAAGATGTAGACGAGAAGAGAGGCTAAAGACGAAGGTAGGGTGCTCTGCAGAGCTAAGCACCGCTCCCGGACGTCTTTCGGCAGAAGGCGCACACCGCAGAGCACTGTGAGCGGCAGAATCGTCTTTGCGCGAAGAAGCAGCTTCTTCGTCTCCGGGAGCCGGAGAGAGCGGCAACTTCGCAAAGGTCATGAAACAAGCTGTACAACACTGCGATTGTGTGCGCAGCTTGCCAACTGAGAGAAAACAGTACCTGACCACTCTCCTGCCTTTTCTATTCACATGAACATTCGATTGCAAGCTGTTTTGGACAACTTTCTTTCTCTTCTTGCAAAACACTCGGCAGACATCCGTGCAGCCTCTAGAACACGATGGGAGATGTTTTCTGTGCTGGCACAGTTTCTCCTTGCCAGACAGAGTGGAAAAGCTTTTTGCTAAGATGTAGACGAGTAGAGAGGCTAAAGACGAAGGTACGGTTCTCTGCAGAGCTAAGCACCGCTCCCGGACCTCTTTCGGCAGAAGGCGCACACCGCAGAGCACTGTGAGCGGCAGAATCGTCTTTGCGCGAAGAAGCAGCTTCTTCGTCTCCGGGAGCCGGAGAGAGCGGCAGCTTCGCAAAGGTGATGAAACAAGCTGTACAACACTGCGATTGTGTGCGCAGCTTGCCAACTGAGAGAAAACAGTACCTGACCACTCTCCTGCCTTTTCTATTCACATGAAGATTCGATTGGAAGCTGTTTTGTACAACTTTCTTTCTCTTCTTGCAAAACACTCGGCAGACCTCCGTGCAGCCTCTAGAACACGATGGGAGATATTTTCTGTGCTGGCACAGTTTCTCTTTGCCAGACAGAGTGGAAAAGCTTTTTGCTAAGATGTAGACGAGAAGAGAGGCTAAAGACGAAGGTACGGTGCTCTGCAGAGCTAAGCACCGCTCCCGGGCCTCTTTCGGCAGAAGACGCACACCGCAGAGCACTGTGAGCGGCAGAATCGTCTTTGCGCGAAGAAGCAGCTTCTTCGTCTCCGGGAGCCGGAGAGAGCGGCAGCTTGGCAAAGGTGATGAAACAAGCTGTACAACACTGCGATTGTGTGCGCAGCTTGCCAACTGAGAGAAAACAGTACCTGACCACTCTCCTGCCTTTTCTATTCACATGAACATTCGAATGGAAGCTGTTTTGGACAACTTTCTTTCTCTTCTTGCAAAACACTCGGCAGACCTCCGTGCAGCCTCTAGAACACGATGGGAGATGTTTTCTGTGCTGGCACAGTTTCTCCTTGCCAGACAGAGTGGAAAAGCTTTTTGCTAAGATGTAGACGAGAAGAGAGGCTAAAGACGAAGGTACGGTGCTCTGCAGAGCTAAGCACCGCTCCCGGACCTCTTTCGGCAGAAGGCGCACACCGGAGAGCACTGCCAGCGGCAGAATCGTCTTTGCGCGAAGAAGCAGCTTCTTCGTCTCCGGGAGCCGGAGAGAGCGGCAGCTTGGCAAAGGTGATGAAACAAGCTTTACAACACTGCGATTGTGTGCGCAGCTTGTCAACTGAGAGAAAACAGTACCTGACCACTCTCCTGCCTTTTCTATTCACATGAACATTCGATTGCAAGCTGTTTTGGACAACTTTCTTTCTCTTCTTGCAAAACTCTCGGCAGACCTCCGTGCAGCCTCTAGAACACGATGGGAGATGTTTTTTGTGCTGGCAAAGTTTCTCCTTGCCAGACAGAGTGGAAAAGCTTTTTGCTAAGATGTAGACGAGAAGAGAGGCTAAAGACGAAGGTACGGTGCTCTGCAGAGCTAAGCACCGCTCCCGGGCGTCTTTCGGCAGAAGGCGCACACCGCAGAGCACTGCGAGCGGCAGAATCGTCTTTGCGCGAAGAAGCAGCTTCTTCGTCTCCGGGAGCCGGAGAGAGCGGCAGCTTGGCAAAGGTGATGAAACAAGCTGTACAACACTGCGATTGTGTGCGCAGCTTGCCAACTGAGAGAAAACACTACCTGACCACTCTCCTGCCTTTTCTATTCACATGAACATTCGATTGCAAGCTGTTTTGGACAACTTTCTTTCTCTTCTTGCAAAACACTCGGCAGACCTCCGTGCAGCCTCTAGAACACGATGGGAGATGTTTTTTGTGCTGGCACAGTTTCTCCTTGCCAGACAGAGTGGAAAAGCTTTTTGCTAAGATGTAGACGAGAAGAGAGGCTAAAGACGAAGGTACGGTGCTCTGCAGAGCTAAGCACCGCTCCCGGACCTCTTTCGGCAGAAGGCGCACACCGCAGAGCACTGTGAGCGGCAGAATCGTCTTTGCGCGAAGAAGCAGCTTCTTCGTCTCCGGGAGCCGGAGAGAGCGGCAGCTTGGCAAAGGTAATTAAACAAGCTGTACAACACTGCGATTGTGTGCGCAGCTTGTCAACTGAGAGAAAACAGTACCTGACCACTCTCCTGCCTTTTCTATTCACATGAACATTCGATTGCAAGCTGTTTTGGACAACTTTCTTTCTCTTCTTGCAAAACACTCGGCAGACCTCAGTGCAGCCTCTAGAACACGATGGGAGATGTTTTCTGTGCTGGCAAAGTTTCTCCTTGCCAGACAGAGTGGAAAAGCTTTTTGCTAAGATGTAGACGAGAAGAGAGGCTAAAGACGAAGGTACGGTGCTCTGCAGAGCTAAGCACCGCTCCCGGACCTCTTTCGGCAGAAGGCGTACACCGGAGAGCACTGTGAGCGGCAGAATCGTCTTTGCGCGAAGAAGCAGCTTCTTCGTCTCCGGGAGCCGGAGAGAGCGGCAGCTTGGCAAAGGTGATGAAACAAGCTGTACAACACTGCGATTGTGTGCGCAGCTTGCCAACTGAGAGAAAACAGTACCTGACCACTCTCCTGCCTTTTCTATTCACATGAACATTCGATTGCAAGCTGTTTTGGACAACTTTCTTTCTCTTCTTGCAAAACTATCGGCAGACCTCCGTGCAGCCTCTAGAACACGATGGGAGATGTTTTCTGTGCTGGCACAGTTTCTCCTTGCCAGACAGAGTGGAAAAGCTTTTTGCTAAGATGTAGACGAGAAGAGAGGCTAAAGACGAAGGTACGGTGCTCTGCAGAGCTAAGCACCGCTCCCGGGCGTCTTTCGGCAGAAGGCGCACACCGCAGATCACTGCGAGCGGCAGAATCGTCTTTGCGCGAAGAAGCAGCTTCTTCGTCTCCGGGAGCCGGAGAGAGCGGCAGCTTCGCAAAGGTGATGAAATAAGCTGTACAACACTGCGATTGTGTGCGCAGCTTGCCAACTGAGAGAAAACAGTACCTGACCACTCTCCTGCCTTTTCTATTCACATGAACATTCGATTGCAAGCTGTTTTGGACAACTTTCTTTCTCTTCTTGCAAAACACTCTGCAGACTTCCGTGCAGCCTCTAGAACACGATGGGAGATGTTTTTTGTGCTGGCACAGTTTCTCCTTGCCAGACAGAGTGGAAAAGCTTTTTGCTAAGATGTAGACAAGAAGAGAGGCTAAAGACGAAGGTACGGTGCTCTGCAGAGCTAAGCACCGCTCCCGGACCTCTTTCGGCAGAAGGCGCACACCGCAGAGCACTGTGAGCGGCAGAATCGTCTTTGCGCGAAGAAGCAGCTTCTTCGTCTCCGGGAGCCGGAGAGAGCGGCAACTTGGCAAAGGTGATGAAACAAGCTGTACAACACTGCGATTGTGTGCGCAGCTTGCCAACTGAGAGAAAACACTACCTGACTACTCTCCTGCCTTTTCTATTCACATGAACATTCGATTGCAAGCTGTTTTGAACAACTTTCTTTCTCTTCTTGCAAAACACTCGGCAGACCTCCGTGCAGCCTCTAGAACACGATGGGAGATGTTTTTTGTGCTGGCACAGTTTCTCCTTGCCAGACAGAGTGGAAAAGCTTTTTGCTAAGATGTAGACGAGAAGAGAGGCTAAAGACGAAGGTACGGTGCTCTGCAGAGCTAAGCACCGCTCCCTGACCTCTTTCGGCAGAAGGCGCACACCGCAGAGCACTGTGAGCGGCAGAATCGTCTTTGCGCGAAGAAGCAGCTTCTTCGTCTCCGGGAGCCGGAGAGAGCGGCAGCTTGGCAAAGGTGATGAAACAAGCTGTACAACACTGCGATTGTGTGCGCAGCTTGCCAACTGAGAGAAAAAAGTACCTGACCACTCTCCTGCCTTTTCTATTCACATGAACATTCGATTGGAAGCTGTTTTGGACAACTTTCTTTCTCTTCTTGCAAAACACTCGGCAGACCTCCGTGCAGCCTCTAGAACACGATGGGAGATGTTTTCTGTGCTGGCACAGTTTCTCCTTGCCAGACAGAGTGGAAAAGCTTTTTGCTAAGATGTAGACGAGAAGAGAGGCTAAAGACGAAGGTAGGGTGCTCTGCAGAGCTAAGCACCGCTCCCGGACGTCTTTCGGCAGAAGGCGCACACCGCAGAGCACTGTGAGCGGCAGAATCGTCTTTGCGCGAAGAAGCAGCTTCTTCGTCTCCGGGAGCTGGAGAGAGCGGCAGCTTGGCAAAGGTGATGAAACAAGCTGTACAACACTGCGATTGTGTGCGCAGCTTGTCAACTGAGAGAAAACAGTACCTGACCACTCTCCTGCCTTTTCTATTCACATGAACATTCGATTGCAAGCTGTTTTGGACAACTTTCTTTCTCTTCTTGCAAAACACTCGGCAGACCTCCGTGCAGCCTCTAGAACACGATGGGAGATGTTTTTTGTGCTGGCACAGTTTCTCCTTGCCAGACAGAGTGGAAAAGCTTTTTGCTAAGATGTAGACGAGAAGAGAGGCTAAAGACGAAGGTACGGTGCTCTGCAGAGCTAAGCACCGCTCCCGGGCGTCTTTCGGCAGAAGGCGCACACCGGAGAGCACTGTGAGCGGCAGAATCGTCTTTGCGCGAAGAAGCAGCTTCTTCGTCTCCGGGAGCCGGAGAGAGCGGCAGCTTGGCAAAGGTGATGAAACAAGCTGTACAACACTGCGATTGTGTGCGCAGCTTGCCAACTGAGAGAAAACAGTACCTGACCACTCTCCTGCCTTTTCTATTCACATGAACATTCGATTGCAAGCTGTTTTGGACAACTTTCTTTCTCTTCTTGAAAAACACTCTGCAGACCTCCGTGCAGGCTCTAGAACACGATGGGAGATGTTTTCTGTGCTGGCACAGTTTCTCCTTGCCAGACAGAGTGGAAAAGCTTTTTGCTAAGATGTAGACGAGAAGAGAGGCTAAAGACGAAGGTACGGTGCTCTGCAGAGCTAAGCACCGCTCCCGGACCTCTTTCGGCAGAAGGCGCACACCGCAGAGCACTGTGAGCGGCAGAATCGTCTTTGCGCGAAGAAGCAGCTTCTTCGTCTCCGGGAGCCGGAGAGAGCGGCAGCTTTGCAAAGGTGATGAAACAAGCTGTACAACACTGCGATTGTGTGCGCAGCTTGCCAACTGAGAGAAAACAGTACCTGACCACTCTCCTGCCTTTTCTATTCACATGAACATTCGATTGCAAGCTGTTTTGGACAACTTTCTTTCTCTTCTTGCAAAACACTCGGCAGACCTCCGTGCAGCCTCTAGAACACGATGGGAGATGTTTTTTGTGCTGGCAAAGTTTCTCCTTGCCAGACAGAGTGGAAAAGCTTCTTGCTAAGATGTAGACGAGAAGAGAGGCTAAAGACGAAGGTACGGTGCTCTGCAGAGCTAAGCACCGCTCCCGGACCTCTTTCGGCAGAAGGCGCACACCGCAGAGCACTGTGAGCGGCAGAATCTTCTTTGCGCGAAGAAGCAGCTTCTTCGTCTCCGGGAGCCGGAGAGAGCGGCAACTTCGCAAAGGTGATGAAACAAGCTGTACAACACTGCGATTGTGTGCGCAGCTTGCCAACTGAGAGAAAACAGTACCTGACCACTCTCCTGCCTTTTCTATTCACATGAACATTCGATTGCAAGCTGTTTTGGACAACTTTCTTTCTCTTCTTGCAAAACACTCGGCAGACATCCGTGCAGCCTCTAGAACACGATGGGAGATGTTTTCTGTGCTGGCACAGTTTCTCCTTGCCAGACAGAGTGGAAAAGCTTTTTGCTAAGATGTAGACGAGAAGAGAGGCTAAAGACGAAGGTACGGTTCTCTGCAGAGCTAAGCACCGCTCCCGGACCTCTTTCGGCAGAAGGCGCACACCGCAGAGCACTGTGAGCGGCAGAATCGTCTTTGCGCGAAGAAGCAGCTTGTTCGTCTCCGGGAGCCGGAGAGAGCGGCAACTTCGCAAAGGTGATGAAACAAGCTGTACAACACTGCGATTGTGTGCGCAGCTTGCCAACTGAGAGAAAACAGTACCTGACCACTCTCCTGCCTTTTCTATTCACATGAACATTCGATTGCAAGCTGTTTTGGACAACTTTCTTTCTCTTCTTGCAAAACACTCGGCAGACCTCCGTGCAGCCTCTAGAACACGATGGGAGATGTTTTTTGTGCTGGCACAGTTTCTCCTTGCCAGACAGAGTGGAAAAGCTTTTTGCTAAGATGTAGACGAGAAGAGAGGCTAAAGACGAAGGTACGGTGCTCTGCAGAGCTAAGCACCGCTCCCGGACCTCTTTCGGCAGAAGACGCACACCGCAGAGCACTGTGAGCGGCAGAATCGTCTTTGCGCGAAGAAGCAGCTTCTTCGTCTCCGGGAGCCGGAGAGAGCGGCAACTTGGCAAAGGTGATGAAACAAGCTGTACAACACTGCGATTGTGTGCGCAGCTTGCCAACTGAGAGAAAACAGTACCTGACCACTCTCCTGCCTTTTCTATTCACATGAACATTCGATTGGAAGCTGTTTTGGACAACTTTCTTTCTCTTCTTGCAAAACACTCGGCAGAACTCCGTGCAGCCTCTAGAACACGATGGGAGATATTTTCTGTGCTGGCACAGTTTCTCTTTGCCAGACAGAGTGGAAAAGCTTTTTGCTAAGATGTAGACGAGAAGAGAGGCTAAAGACGAAGGTACGGTGCTCTGCAGAGCTAAGCACCGCTCCCGGGCCTCTTTCGGCAGAAGACGCACACCGCAGAGCACTGTGAGCGGCAGAATCGTCTTTGCGCGAAGAAGCAGCTTCTTCGTCTCCGGGAGCCGGAGAGAGCGGCAGCTTCGCAAAGGTGATGAAACAAGCTGTACAACACTGCGATTGTGTGCGCAGCTTGCCAACTGAGAGAAAACAATACCTGACCACTCTCCTGCCTTTTCTCTTCACATGAACATTCGATTGCAAGCTGTTTTGGACAACTTTCTTTCTCTTCTTGCAAAACACTCGGCAGACCTCCGTGCAGCCTCTAGAACACGATGGGAGATGTTTTCTGTGCTGGCACAGTTTCTCCTTGCCAGACAGAGTGGAAAAGCTTTTTGCTAAGATGTAGACGAGAAGAGAGGCTAAAGACGAAGGTACGGTGCTCTGCAGGGCTAAGCACCGCTCCCGGACCTCTTTCGGCAGAAGGCGCACACCGCAGAGCACTGTGAGCGGCAGAATCGTCTTTGCGCGAAGAAGCAGCTTCTTCGTCTCCGGGAGCTGGAGAGAGCGGCAGCTTGGCAAAGGTGATGAAACAAGCTGTACAACACTGCGATTGTGTGCGCAGCTTGTCAACTGAGAGAAAACAGTACCTGACCACTCTCCTGCCTTTTCTATTCACATGAACATTCGATTGCAAGCTGTTTTGGACAACTTTCTTTCTCTTCTTGCAAAACACTCGGCAGACCTCAGTGCAGCCTCTAGAACACGATGGGAGATGTTTTCTGTGCTGGCACAGTTTCTCCTTGCCAGACAGAGTGGAAAAGCTTTTTGCTAAGATGTAGACGAGAAGAGAGGCTAAAGACGAAGGTACGGTGCTCTGCAGAGCTAAGCACCGCTCCCGGGCGTCTTTCGGCAGAAGGCGCACACCGCAGAGCACTGTGAGCGGCAGAATCGTCTTTGCGCGAAGAAGCAGCTTCTTCGTCTCCGGGAGCCGGAGAGAGCGGCAGCTTGGCAAAGGTGATGAAACAAGCTGTACAACACTGCGATTGTGTGCGCAGCTTGCCAAGTGAGAGAAAACAGTACCTGACCACTCTCCTGCCTTTTCTATTCACATGAACATTCGATTGCAAGCTGTTTTGGACAACTTTCTTTCTCTTCTTGAAAAACACTCTGCAGACCTCCGTGCAGGCTCTAGAACACGATGGGAGATGTTTTCTGTGCTGGCACAGTTTCTCCTTGCCAGACAGAGTGGAAAAGCTTTTTGCTAAGATGTAGACGAGAAGAGAGGCTAAAGACGAAGGTACGGTGCTCTGCAGAGCTAAGCACCGCTCCCGGACCTCTTTCGGCAGAAGGCGCACACCGCAGAGCACTGTGAGCGGCAGAATCGTCTTTGCGCGAAGAAGCAGCTTCTTCGTCTCCGGGCGCCGGAGAGAGCGGCAGCTTTGCAAAGGTGATGAAACAAGCTGTACAACACTGCGATTGTGTGCGCAGCTTGCCAACTGAGAGAAAACAGTACCTGACCACTCTCCTGCCTTTTCTATTCACATGAACATTCGATTGCAAGCTGTTTTGGACAACTTTCTTTCTCTTCTTGCAAAACACTCGGCAGACCTCCGTGCAGCCTCTAGAACACGATGGGAGATGTTTTTTGTGCTGGCAAAGTTTCTCCTTGCCAGACAGAGTGGAAAAGCTTCTTGCTAAGATGTAGACGAGAAGAGAGGCTAAAGACGAAGGTACGGTGCTCTGCAGAGCTAAGCACCGCTCCCGGACCTCTTTCGGCAGAAGGCGCACACCGCAGAGCACTGTGAGCGGCAGAATCTTCTTTGCGCGAAGAAGCAGCTTCTTCGTCTCCGGGAGCCGGAGAGAGCGGCAACTTCGCAAAGGTGATGAAACAAGCTGTACAACACTGCGATTGTGTGCGCAGCTTGCCAACTGAGAGAAAACAGTACCTGACCACTCTCCTGCCTTTTCTATTCACATGAACATTCGATTGCAAGCTGTTTTGGACAACTTTCTTTCTCTTCTTGCAAAACACTCGGCAGACATCCGTGCAGCCTCTAGAACACGATGGGAGATGTTTTCTGTGCTGGCACAGTTTCTCCTTGCCAGACAGAGTGGAAAAGCTTTTTGCTAAGATGTAGACGAGAAGAGAGGCTAAAGACGAAGGTACGGTTCTCTGCAGAGCTAAGCACCGCTCCCTGACCTCTTTCGGCAGAAGGCGCACACCGCAGAGCACTGTGAGCGGCAGAATCGTCTTTGCGCGAAGAAGCAGCTTGTTCGTCTCCGGGAGCCGGAGAGAGCGGCAACTTCGCAAAGGTGATGAAACAAGCTGTACAACACTGCGATTGTGTGCGCAGCTTGCCAACTGAGAGAAAACAGTACCTGACCACTCTCCTGCCTTTTCTATTCACATGAACATTCGATTGCAAGCTGTTTTGGACAACTTTCTTTCTCTTCTTGCAAAACACTCGGCAGACCTCAGTGCAGCCTCTAGAACACGATGGGAGATGTTTTTTGTGCTGGCACAGTTTCTCCTTGCCAGACAGAGTGGAAAAGCTTTTTGCTAAGATGTAGACGAGAAGAGAGGCTAAAGACGAAGGTACGGTGCTCTGCAGAGCTAAGCACCGCTCCCGGACCTCTTTCGGCAGAAGACGCACACCGCAGAGCACTGTGAGCGGCAGAATCGTCTTTGCGCGAAGAAGCAGCTTCTTCGTCTCCGGGAGCCGGAGAGAGCGGCAGCTTCGCAAAGGTGATGAAACAAGCTGTACAACACTGCGATTGTGTGCGCAGCTTGCCAACTGAGAGAAAACAATACCTGACCACTCTCCTGCCTTTTCTCTTCACATGAACATTCGATTGCAAGCTGTTTTGGACAACTTTCTTTCTCTTCTTGCAAAACACTCGGCAGACCTCCGTGCAGCCTCTAGAACACGATGGGAGATGTTTTCTGTGCTGGCACAGTTTCTCCTTGCCAGACAGAGTGGAAAAGCTTTTTGCTAAGATGTAGACGAGAAGAGAGGCTAAAGACGAAGGTACGGTGCTCTGCAGGGCTAAGCACCGCTCCCGGACCTCTTTCGGCAGAAGGCGCACACCGGAGAGCACTGTGAGCGGCAGAATCGTCTTTGCGCGAAGAAGCAGCTTCTTCGTCTCCGGGAGCCGGAGAGAGCGGCAGCTTCGCAAAGGTGATGAAACAAGCTGTACAACACTGCGATTGTGTGCGCAGCTTGCCAACTGAGAGAAAACAGTACCTGACCACTCTCCTGCCTTTTCTATTCACATGAACATTCGATTGCAAGCTGTTTTGGACAACTTTCTTTCTCTTCTTGCAAAACACTCTGCAGACCTCCGTGCAGCCTCTAGAACACGATGGGAGATGTTTTCTGTGCTGGCACAGTTTCTCCTTGCCAGACAGAGTGGAAAAGCTTTTTGCTAAGATGTAGACGAGAAGAGAGGCTAAAGACGAAGGTACGGTGCTCTGCAGAGCTAAGCACCGCTCCCGGACCTCTTTCGGCAGAAGGCGCACACCGCAGAGCACTGTGAGCGGCAGAATCGTCTTTGCGCGAAGAAGCAGCTTCTTCGTCTCCGGGAGCCGGAGAGAGCGGCAGCTTCGCAAAGGTGATGAAACAAGCTGTACAACACTGCGATTGTGTGCGCAGCTTACCAACTGAGAGAAAACAGTACCTGACCACTCTCCTGCCTTTTCTATTCACATGTGCATTCGATTGGAAGCTGTTTTGGACAACTTTCTTTCTCTTCTTGCAAAACTCTCGGCAGACCTCCGTGCAGCCTCTAGAACACGATGGGAGATGTTTTCTGTGCTGGCAAAGTTTCTCCTTGCCAGACAGAGTGGAAAAGCTTTTTGCTAAGATGTAGACGAGAAGAGAGGCTAAAGACGAAGGTACGGTGCTCTGCAGAGCTAAGCACCGCTCCCGGGCGTCTTTCGGCAGAAGGCGCACACCGCAGAGCACTGCGAGCGGCAGAATCGTCTTTGCGCGAAGAAGCAGCTTCTTCGCGTCCGGGAGCCGGAGAGAGCGGCAACTTGGCAAAGGTGATGAAACAAGCTGTACAACACTGCGATTGTGTGCGCAGCTTGCCAACTGAGAGAAAACAGTACCTGACCACTCTCCTCCCTTTTTTATACACATGAACATTCGATTGAAAGCTGTTTTGGACAACTTTCTTTCTCTTCTTGCAAAACACTCGGCAGACCTCCGTGCAGCCTCTAGAACACGATGGGGGATGTTTTCTGTGCTGGCACAGTTTCTCCTTGCCAGACAGAGTGGAAAAGCTTTTTGCTAAGATGTAGACGAGAAGAGAGGCTAAAGACGAAGGTACGGTGCTCTGCAGGGCTAAGCACCGCTCCCGGACCTCTTTCGGCAGAAGGCGCACACCGCAGAGCACTGTGAGCGGCAGAATCGTCTTTGCGCGAAGAAGCAGCTTCTTCGTCTCCGGGAGCCGGAGAGAGCGGCAGCTTCGCAAAGGTGATGAAACAAGCTGTACAGCACTGCGATTGTGTGCGCAGCTTGTCAACTGAGAGAAAACAGTACCTGACCACTCTCCTGCCTTTTCTATTCACATGAACATTCGATTGCAAGCTGTTTTGGACAACTTTCTTTCTCTTCTTGCAAAACACTCGGCAGACCTCCGTGCAGCCTCTAGAACACGATGGGAGATGTTTTTTGTGCTGGCACAGTTTCTCCTTGCCAGACAGAGTGGAAAAGCTTTTTGCTAAGATGTAGACGAGAAGAGAGGCTAAAGACGAAGGTACGGTGCTCTGCAGAGCTAAGCACCGCTCCCTGACCTCTTTCGGCAGAAGGCGCACACCGCAGAGCACTGTGAGCGGCAGAATCGTCTTTGCGCGAAGAAGCAGCTTCTTCGTCTCCGGGAGCCGGAGAGAGCGGCAGCCTGGCAAAGGTGATGAAACAAGCTGTACAACACTGCGATTGTGTTTGCAGCTTGCCAACTGAGAGAAAACAGTACCTGACCACTCTCCTGCCTTTTCTATTCACATGAACATTCGATTGCAAGCTGTTTTGGACAACTTTCTTTCTCTTCTTGCAAAACACTCGGCAGACCTCCGTGCAGTCTCTAGAACACGATGGGAGATGTTTTCTGTGCTGGCACAGTTTCTCCTTGCCAGACAGAGTGGAAAAGCTTTTTGCTAAGATGTAGACGAGAAGAGAGGCTAAAGACGAAGGTAGGGTGCTCTGCAGAGCTAAGCACCGCTCCCGGACGTCTTTCGGCAGAAGGCGCACACCGCAGAGCACTGTGAGCGGCAGAATCGTCTTTGCGCGAAGAAGCAGCTTCTTCGTCTCCGGGAGCTGGAGAGAGCGGCAGCTTGGCAAAGGTGATGAAACAAGCTGTACAACACTGCGATTGTGTGCGCAGCTTGTCAACTGAGAGAAAACAGTACCTGACCACTCTCCTGCCTTTTCTATTCACATGAACATTCGATTGCAAGCTGTTTTGGACAACTTTCTTTCTCTTCTTGCAAAACACTCGGCAGACCTCCGTGCAGCCTCTAGAACACGATGGGAGATGTTTTTTGTGCTGGCATAGTTTCTCCTTGCCAGACAGAGTGGAAAAGCTTTTTGCTAAGATGTAGACGAGAAGAGAGGCTAAAGACGAAGGTACGGTGCTCTGCAGAGCTAAGCACCGCTCACGGGCGTCTTTCGGCAGAAGGCGCACACCGCAGAGCACTGTGAGCGGCAGAATCGTCTTTGCGCGAAGAAGCAGCTTCTTCGTCTCCGGGAGCCGGAGAGAGCGGCAACTTCGCAAAGGTGATGAAACAAGCTGTACAACACTGCGATTGTGTGCGCAGCTTGCCAACTGAGAGAAAACAGTACCTGACCACTCTCCTGCCTTTTCTATTCACATGAACATTCGATTGGAAGCTGTTTTGGACATCTTTGTTTCTCTTCTTGCAAAACACTCGGCAGACCTCCGTGCAGCCTCTAGAACACGATGGGAGATGTTTTCTGTGCTGGCACAGTTTCTCCTTGCCAGACAGAGTGGAAAAGCTTTTTGCTAAGATGTAGACGAGAAGAGAGGCTAAAGACGAAGGTACGGTTCTCTGCAGAGCTAAGCACCGCTCCCTGACCTCTTTCGGCAGAAGGCGCACACCGCAGAGCACTGTGAGCGGCAGACTCGTTTTGCGCGAAGAAGCAGCTTCTTCGTCTCCGGGAGCCGGAGAGAGCGGCAGCTTGGCAAAGGTGATGAAACAAGCTGTACAACCCTGCGATTGTGTGCGCAGCTTGCCAAGTGAGGGAAAACAGTACCTGACCACTCTCCTGCCTTTTCTATTCACATGAACATTCGATTGCAAGCTGTTTTGGACAACTTTCTTTCTCTTCTTGCAAAACACTCGGCAGACCTCCGTGCAGGCTCTAGAACACGATGGGAGATGTTTTTTGTGCTGGCACAGTTTCTCCTTGCCAGACAGAGTGGAAAAGCTTTTTGCTAAGATGTAGACGAGAAGAGAGGCTAAAGACGAAGGTACGGTGCTCTGCAGAGCTAAGCACCGCTCCCGGACCTCTTTCGGCAGAAGGCGCACACCGCAGAGCACTGTGAACGGCAGAATCGTCTTTGCGCGAAGAAGCAGCTTCTTCGTCTCCGGGAGCCGGAGAGAACAGCAGCTTGGCAAAGGTGATGAAATAAGCTGTACAACACTGCGATTGTGTGCGCAGCTTGCCAACTGAGAGAAAACAGTACCTGACCACTCTCCTGCCTTTTCTATTCACATGAACATTCGATTGGAAGATGTTTTGGACAACTTTCTTTCTCTTCTTGCAAAACACTCGGCAGACCTCCGTGCAGCCTCTAGAACACGATGGGAGATGTTTTCTGTGCTGGCACAGTTTCTCCTTGCCAGACAGAGTGGAAAAGCTTTTTGCTAAGATGTAGACGAGAAGAGAGGCTAAAGACGAAGGTACGGTGCTCTGCAGAGCTAAGCACCGCTCCCGGACCTCTTTCGGCAGAAGGCGCACACCGCAGAGCACTGTGAGCGGCAGAATCGTCTTTGCGCGAAGAAGCAGCTTCTTCGTCTCCGGGAGCCGGAGAGAGCGGCAGCTTCGCAAAGGTGATGAAACAAGCTGTACAACACTGCGATTGTGTGCGCAGCTTGCCAACTGAGAGAAAACAGTACCTGACCACTCTCCTGCCTTTTCTATTCACATGAACATTCGATTGCAAGCTGTTTTGGACAACTTTCTTTCTCTTCTTGCAAAACACTCGGCAGACCTCCGTGCAGGCTCTAGAACACGATGGGAGATGTTTTTTGTGCTGGCACAGTTTCTCCTTGCCAGACAGAGTGGAAAAGCTTTTTGCTAAGATGTAGACGAGAAGAGAGGCTAAAGACGAAGGTACGTTGCTCTGCAGAGCTAAGCACCGCTCCCGGACCTCTTTCGGCAGAAGGCGCACACCGGAGAGCACTGTGAGCGGCAGAATCGTCTTTGCGCGAAGAAGCAGCTTCTTCGTCTCCGGGAGCCGGAGAGAGCGGCAGCTTGGCAAAGGTGATGAAACAAGCTGTACAACACTGCGATTGTGTGCGCAGCTTGTCAACTGAGAGAAAACAGTACCTGACCACTCTCCTGCCTTTTCTATTCACATGAACATTCGATTGCAAGCTGTTTTGGACAACTTTCTTTCTCTTCTTGCAAAACACTCGGCAGACCTCCGTGCAGCCTCTAGAACACGATGGGAGATGTTTTTTGTGCTGGCAAAGTTTCTCCTTGCCAGACAGAGTGGAAAAGCTTTTTGCTAAGATGTAGACGAGAAGAGAGGCTAAAGACGAAGGTACGGTGCTCTGCAGAGCTAAGCACCGCTCCCGGACCTCTTTCGGCAGAAGGCGCACACCGCAGAGCACTGTGAGCGGCAGAATCGTCTTTGCGCGAAGAAGCAGCTTCTTCGTCTCCGGGAGCCGGAGAGAGCGGCAGCTTCGCAAAGGTGATGAAACAAGCTGTACAGCACTGCGATTGTGTGCGCAGCTTTCCAAGTGAGAGAAAACAGTACCTGACCACTCTCCTGCCTTTTCTATTCACATGAACATTCGATTGCAAGCTGTTTTGGACAACTTTCTTTCTCTTCTTGCAAAACACTCGGCAGACCTCCGTGCAGGCTCTAGAACACGATGGGAGATGTTTTTTGTGCTGGCACAGTTTCTCCTTGCCAGACAGAGTGGAAAAGCTTTTTGCTAAGATGTAGACGAGAAGAGAGGCTAAAGACGAAGGTACGTTGCTCTGCAGAGCTAAGCACCGCTCCCGGACCTCTTTCGGCAGAAGGCGCACACCGGAGAGCACTGTGAGCGGCAGAATCGTCTTTGCGCGAAGAAGCAGCTTCTTCGTCTCCGGGAGCCGGAGAGAGCGGCAGCTTGGCAAAGGTGATGAAACAAGCTGTACAACACTGCGATTGTGTGCGCAGCTTGTCAACTGAGAGAAAACAGTACCTGACCACTCTCCTGCCTTTTCTATTCACATGAACATTCGATTGCAAGCTGTTTTGGACAACTTTCTTTCTCTTCTTGCAAAACACTCGGCAGACCTCCGTGCAGCCTCTAGAACACGATGGGAGATGTTTTTTGTGCTGGCAAAGTTTCTCCTTGCCAGACAGAGTGGAAAAGCTTTTTGCTAAGATGTAGACGAGAAGAGAGGCTAAAGACGAAGGTACGGTGCTCTGCAGAGCTAAGCACCGCTCCCGGACCTCTTTCGGCAGAAGGCGCACACCGCAGAGCACTGTGAGCGGCAGAATCGTCTTTGCGCGAAGAAGCAGCTTCTTCGTCTCCGGGAGCCGGAGAGAGCGGCAGCTTCGCAAAGGTGATGAAACAAGCTGTACAGCACTGCGATTGTGTGCGCAGCTTTCCAAGTGAGAGAAAACAGTACCTGACCACTCTCCTGCCTTTTCTATTCACATGAACATTCGATTGCAAGCTGTTTTGGACAACTTTCTTTCTGTTATGGTTTAGGCCTGGCAAAGCCAAGGCCCCCATAAATATACCTTTTACCTGATATCTGCTGTGAGATGTGGCCAGGAAATAAGCAAAGCAGGCTCCAACTTAAACATAAAGAGAAGTTTATTAACTAAACTACACACACAATTACTAAACTACACACACAATTACTAACCTACACACACACAGGGAAAAAACCAAGGAGAATGAGAACTACACAGAAACACTTCCTTATCCTCCTCCCACCAAATTCCCAAACACATTTACATTTCCCAAAAAATTATCCACACTCGGTCTGGCACCACCCTTTGGAAAAAAAAATCAAATCTTCAGCTCATAAGGGATAGACGGAGTCCTTCCTTGTGCCACGGACTTCTTGTCACAATCAGCAATCCGCCCGGTATCTTGCTACCTCGTGACATCTCCTTTCCATGCCGAGGTGCTCTCACCACCTGGCATGGGATGGGGCAGGGGCCTGCCTTCAGGGCCTTTTAAGAATGCCTCGTCTCGTTCCAAGCAGAGTACAGTCACAATCCTGGGACCTCTGTCCCCCCCATGTCTTCTATACCCCCTGGGGCCGAGGGGTCTCAAAACCAAACTCTCTTGACGCCGAGCCTCCGCTTCCTCCTGCAATACAGCCTCTGCCTCACCAGGAAACAGTCCATGGAAATACAACAAAAAAGAGTCCAGCAAAAACTGCCACTCCATCTTCCTCCATTCCTTCAACATCTCTCTTCTCCCTTTGCCAGACCCTCCTTACTGGCCTAATTTTCTTCCTTCATCTTCCACTCCTGTCCCTTTCCCAGGAAAGGCAATGTTCTGCGAAGCCTTCATTCCCCAAAGGGTTAAAAGGTCTCCCAGGCGGCCGGACTGCCCGCTGACCCCCCCCCTTTCTCCTCCCAGCCGTGCTGCCTGCCGGCACATGATATCAAGTTTCAAGATATACAGTTCGAGCACGGGCTGCATTCTCTGGGGGGGGGGGGAATAAACTGGTCGCTCAAGGGTCTGCCACCCTTCCTCCGAACCCGGGCCTACCGTAGATGGCCCACGTGGCTCTCCCCTCCCCCAGCCCAGCCAGAAAATGGGCCGGGGGAGAGACTTCTTCACGCCGGAAATCCCAAGAGGGCTCCGAAGGCCAAGAGCCCTGCTTTTAACCCCTTGAGTTCGTAGTCTCAAGAGGCGGATCCAAATGTCCCACTGGTCAAACTAAGTGCCCATCTTAAATTCCAATTACCCATTGGTAATCACAGCAAAACAAAATATCCCAGATGTCCCATTTCCGGTCAAACCACGACATTTTCTCTTCTTGCAAAACACTCGGCAGACCTCCGTGCAGCCTCTAGAACACGATGGGAGATGTTTTTTGTGCTGGCACAGTTTCTCCTTGCCAGACAGAGTGGAAAAGCTTTTTGCTAAGATGTAGACGAGAAGAGAGGCTAAAGACGAAGGTACGGTGCTCTGCAGAGCTAAGCACCGCTCCCTGACCTCTTTCGGCAGAAGGCGCACACCGCAGAGCACTGTGAGCGGCAGAATCGTCTTTGCGCGAAGAAGCAGCTTCTTCGTCTCCGGGAGCCGGAGAGAGCGGCAGCTTGGCAAAGGTGATGAAACAAGCTGTACAACACTGCGATTGTGTGCGCAGCTTGCCAACTGAGAGAAAACAGTACCTGACCACTCTCCTGCCTTTTCTATTCACATGAACATTCGATTGCAAGCTGTTTTGGACAACTTTCTTTCTCTTCTTGCAAAACACTCGGCAGACCTCCGTGCAGCCTCTAGAAAACGATGGGAGATGTTTTTTGTGCTGGCAAAGTTTCTCCTTGCCAGACAGAGTGGAAAAGCTTTTTGCTAAGATGTAGACGAGAAGAGAGGCTAAAGACGAAGGTACGGTGCTCTGCAGAGCTAAGCACCGCTCCCGGGCGTCTTTCGGCAGAAAACGCACACCGCAGAGCACTGTGAGCGGCAGAATCGTCTTTGCGCGAAGAAGCAGCTTCTTCGTCTCCGGGAGCCGGAGAGAGCGGCAGCTTGGCAAAGGTGATGAAACAAGCTGAACAACACTGCGATTGTGTGCGCAGCTTGCCAACTGAGAGAAAACAGTACCTGACCACTCTCCTGCCTTTTCTATTCACATGAACATTCGATTGCAAGCTGTTTTGGACAACTTTCTTTCTCTTCTTGCAAAACACTCGGCAGACCTCCGTGCAGCCTCTAGAACACGATGGGAGATGTTTTCTGTGCTGGCACAGTTTCTCCTTGCCAGACAGAGTGGAAAAGCTTTTTGCTAAGATGTAGACGAGAAGAGAGGCTAAAGACGAAGGTACGGTGCTCTGCAGAGCTAAGCACCGCTCCCTGACCTCTTTCGGCAGAAGGCGCACACCGCAGAGCACTGTGAGCGGCAGAATCGTCTTTGCGCGAAGAAGCAGCTTCTTCGTCTCCGGGAGCCGGAGAGAGCGGCAGCTTGGCAAAGGTGATGAAACAAGCTGTACAACACTGCGATTGTGTGCGCAGCTTTCCAACCGAGAGAAAACAGTACCTGACCACTCTCCTGCCTTTTCTATTCACATGAACATTCGATTGGAAGATGTTTTGGACAACTTTCTTTCTCTTCTTGCAAAACACTCGGCAGACCTCCGTGCAGCCTCTAGAACACGATGGGAGATGTTTTCTGTGCTGGCACAGTTTCTCCTTGCCAGACAGAGTGGAAAAGCTTTTTGCTAAGATGTAGACGAGAAGAGAGGCTAAAGACGAAGGTACGGTGCTCTGCAGAGCTAAGCACCGCTCCCGGACCTCTTTCGGCAGAAGGCGCACACCGCAGAGCACAGTGAGCGGCAGAATCGTCTTTGCGCGAAGAAGCAGCTTCTTCGTCTCCGGGAGCTGGAGAGAGCGGCAGCTTGGCAAAGGTGATGAAACAAGCTGTACAACACTGCGATTGTGTGCGCAGCTTGTCAACTGAGAGAAAACAGTACCTGACCACTCTCCTGCCTTTTCTATTCACATGAACATTCGATTGCAAGCTGTTTTGGACAACTTTCTTTCTCTTCTTGAAAAACACTCGGCAGACCTCCGTGCAGCCTCTAGAACACGATGGGAGATGTTTTTTGTGCTGGCACAGTTTCTCCTTGCCAGACAGAGTGGAAAAGCTTTTTGCTAAGATGTAGACGAGAAGAGAGGCTAAAGACGAAGGTACGGTGCTCTGCAGGGCTAAGCACCGCTCCCGGACCTCTTTCGGCAGAAGGCGCACACCGCAGAGCACTGTGAGCGGCAGAATCGTCTTTGCGCGAAGAAGCAGCTTCTTCGTCTCCGGGAGCCGGAGAGAGCGGCAGCTTGGCAAAGGTGATGAAACAAGCTGTACAACACTGCGATTGTGTGCGCAGCTTGCCAAGTGAGAGAAAACAGTACCTGACCACTCTCCTGCCTTTTCTATTCACATGAACATTCGATTGCAAGCTGTTTTGGACAACTTTCTTTCTCTTCTTGCAAAACACTCGGCAGACCTCCGTGCAGCCTCTAGAACACGATGGGAGATGTTTTCTGTGCTGGCACAGTTTCTCCTTGCCAGACAGAGTGGAAAAGCTTTTTGCTAAGATGTAGACGAGAAGAGAGGCTAAAGACGAAGGTACGGTGCTCTGCAGAGCTAAGCACCGCTCCCGGACCTCTTTCGGCAGAAGGCGCACACCGCAGAGCACTGTGAGCGGCAGAATCGTCTTTGCGCGAAGAAGCAGCCTCTTCGTCTCCGGGAGCCGGAGAGAGCGGCAGCTTGGCAAAGGTGATGAAACAAGCTGTACAACACTGCGATTGTGTGCGCAGCTTGCCAACTGAGAGAAAACAGTACCTGACCACTCTCCTGCCTTTTCTATTCACATGAACATTCGATTGGAAGCTGTTTTGGACAACTTTCTTTCTCTTCTTGCAAAACACTCGGCAGACCTCCGTGCAGCCTCTAGAACACGATGGGAGATGTTTTTTGTGCTGGCAAAGTTTCTCCTTGCCAGACAGAGTGGAAAAGCTTTTTGCTAAGATGTAGACGAGAAGAGAGGCTAAAGACGAAGGTACGGTGCTCTGCAGAGCTAAGCACCGCTCCCGGACCTCTTTCGGCAGAAGGCGCACACCGCAGAGCACTGTGAACGGCAGAATCGTCTTTGCGCGAAGAAGCAGCTTCTTCGTCTCCGGGAGCCGGAGAGAGCGGCAGCTTGGCAAAGGTGATGAAACAAGCTGTACAACACTGCGATTGTGTGCGCAGCTTTCCAACCGAGAGAAAACAGTACCTGACCACTCTCCTGCCTTTTCTATTCACATGAACATTCGATTGCAAGCTGTTTTGGACAACTTTCTTTCTCTTCTTGCAAAACACTCGGCAGACCTCCGTGCAGGCTCTAGAACACGATGGGAGATGTTTTCTGTGCTGGCACAGTTTCTCCTTGCCAGAGAGAGTGGAAAAGCTTTTTGCTAAGATGTAGACGAGAAGAGAGGCTAAAGACGAAGGTACGGTGCTCTGCAGAGCTAAGCACCGCTCCCGGACGTCTTTCGGCAGAAGGCGCACACCGTAGAGCACTGTGAGCGGCAGAATCGTCTTTGCGCGAAGAAGCAGCTTCTTCGTCTCCGGGAGCTGGAGAGAGCGGCAGCTTGTCAAAGGTGATGAAACAAGCTGTACAACACTGCGATTGTGTGCGCAGCTTGTCAACTGAGAGAAAACAGTACCTGACCACTCTCCTGCCTTTTCTATTCACATGAACATTCGATTGCAAGCTGTTTTGGACAACTTTCTTTCTCTTCTTGCAAAACACTCGGCAGACCTCCGTGCAGCCTCTAGAACACGATGGGAGATGTTTTCTGTGCTGGCACAGTTTCTCCTTGCCAGACAGAGTGGAAAAGCTTTTTGCTAAGATGTAGACGAGAAGAGAGGCTAAAGACGAAGGTACGGTGCTCTGCAGAGCTAAGCACAGCTCCCGGACCTCTTTCGGCAGAAGGCGCACACCGCAGAGCACTGTGAGCGGCAGAATCGTCTTTGCGCGAAGAAGCAGCTTCTTCGTCTCCGGGAGCCGGAGAGAGCGCCAGCTTGGCAAAGGTGATGAAACAAGCTGTACAACACTGCGATTGTGTGCGCAGCTTGCCAAGTGAGAGAAAACACTACCTGACCACTCTGCTGCCTTTTCTATTCACATGAACATTCGATTGCAAGCTGTTTTGGACAACTTTCTTTCTCTTCTTGCAAAACACTCGGCAGACCTCCGTGCAGCCTCTAGAACACGATGGGAGATGTTTTCGGTGCTGGCACAGTTTCTCCTTGCCAGACAGAGTGGAAAAGCTTTTTGCTAAGATGTAGACGAGAAGAGAGGCTAAAGACGAAGGTACGGTGCTCTGCAGATCTAAGCACCGCTCCCGGGCCTCTTTCGGCAGAAGGCGCACACCGCAGAGCACAGTGAGCGGCAGAATCGTCTTTGCGCGAAGAAGCAGCTTCTTCGTCTCCGGGAGCCGGAGAGAGCGGCAACTTCGCAAAGGTGATGAAACAAGCTGTACAACACTGCGATTGTGTGCGCAGCTTGCCAACTGAGAGAAAACAGTACCTGACCACTCTCCTGCCTTTTCTATTCACATGAACATTCGATTGCAAGCTGTTTTGGACAACTTTCTTTCTCTTCTTGCAAAACACTCGGCAGACCTCCGTGCAGCCTCTAGAACACGATGGGAGATGTTTTCGGTGCTGGCACAGTTTCTCCTTGCCAGACAGAGTGGAAAAGCTTTTTGCTAAGATGTAGACGAGAAGAGAGGCTAAAGACGAAGGTACGGTGCTCTGCAGAGCTAAGCACCGCTCCCGGACCTCTTTCGGCAGAAGGCGCACACCGGAGAGCACTGCCAGCGGCAGAATCGTCTTTGCGCGAAGAAGCAGCTTCTTCGTCTCCGGGAGCCGGAGAGAGCGGCAGCTTGGCAAAGGTGATGAAACAAGCTGTACAACACTGCGATTGTGTGCGCAGCTTGTCAACTGAGAGAAAACAGTACCTGACCACTCTCCTGCCTTTTCTATTCACATGAACATTCGATTGCAAGCTGTTTTGGACAACTTTCTTTCTCTTCTTGCAAAACTCTCGGCAGACCTCCGTGCAGCCTCTAGAACACGATGGGAGATGTTTTTTGTGCTGGCAAAGTTTCTCCTTGCCAGACAGAGTGGAAAAGCTTTTTGCTAAGATGTAGACGAGAAGAGAGGCTAAAGACGAAGGTACGGTGCTCTGCAGAGCTAAGCACCGCTCCCTGACCTCTTTCGGCAGAAGGCGCACACCGCAGAGCACTGTGAGCGGCAGAATCGTCTTGGCGCGAAGAAGCAGCTTCTTCGTCTCTGGGAGCCGGAGAGAGCGGCAGCTTGGCAAAGGTGATGAAACAAGCTGTACAACACTGCGATTGTGTGCGCAGCTTGCCAACTGAGAGAAAACAGTACCTGACCACTCTCCTGCCTTTTCTATTCACATGAACATTCGATTGCAAGCTGTTTTGGACAACTTTCTTTCTCTTCTTGAAAAACACTCGGCAGACCTCCGTGCAGCCTCTAGAACACGATGGGAGATGTTTTTTGTGCTGGCACAGTTTCTCCTTGCCAGACAGAGTGGAAAAGCTTTTTGCTAAGATGTAGACGAGAAGAGAGGCTAAAGACGAAGGTACGGTGCTCTGCAGAGCTAAGCACCGCTCCCGGACGTCTTTCGGCAGAAGGCGCACACCGCAGAGCACTGTGAGCGGCAGAATCGTCTTTGCGCGAAGAAGCAGCTTCTTCGTCTCCGGGAGCTGGAGAGAGCGGCAGCTTGGCAAAGGTGATGAAACAAGCTGTACAACACTGCGATTGTGTGCGCAGCTTGTCAACTGAGAGAAAACAGTACCTGACCACTCTCCTGCCTTTTCTATTCACATGAACATTCGATTGCAAGCTGTTTTGGACAACTTTCTTTCTCTTCTTGCAAAACTCTCGGCAGACCTCCGTGCAGCCTCTAGAACACGATGGGAGATGTTTTTTGTGCTGGCAAAGTTTCTCCTTGCCAGACAGAGTGGAAAAGCTTTTTGCTAAGATGTAGACGAGAAGAGAGGCTAAAGACGAAGGTACGGTGCTCTGCAGAGCTAAGCACCGCTCCCGGGCGTCTTTCGGCAGAAGGCGCACACCGCAGAGCACTGCGAGCGGCAGAATCGTCTTTGCGCGAAGAAGCAGCTTCTTCGTCTCCGGGAGCCGGAGAGAGCGGCAACTTTGCAAAGGTGATGAAACAAGCTGTACAACACTGCGATTGTGTGCGCAGCTTGTCAACTGAGAGAAAACAGTACCTGACCACTCTCCTGCCTTTTCTATTCACATGAACATTCGATTGCAAGCTGTTTTGGACAACTTTCTTTCTCTTCTTGCAAAACACTCGGCAGACCTCCGTGCAGCCTCTAGAACACAATGGGGGATGTTTTCTGTGCTGGCACAGTTTCTCCTTGCCAGACAGAGTGGAAAAGCTTTTTGCTAAGATGTAGACGAGAAGAGAGGCTAAAGACGAAGGTACGGTGCTCTGCAGGGCTAAGCACCGCTCCCGGACCTCTTTCGGCAGAAGGCGCACACCGCAGAGCACTGTGAGCGGCAGAATCGTCTTTGCGCGAAGAAGCAGCTTCTTCGTCTCCGGGAGCCGGAGAGAGCGGCAGCTTGGCAAAGGTGATGAAACAAGCTGTACAGCACTGCGATTGTGTGCGCAGCTTTCCAAGTGAGAGAAAACAGTACCTGACCACTCTCCTGCCTTTTCTATTCACATGAACATTCGATTGCAAGCTGTTTTGGACAACTTTCTTTCTCTTCTTGCAAAACACTCGGCAGACCTCCGTGCAGCCTCTAGAACACGATGGGAGATGTTTTTTGTGCTGGCACAGTTTCTCCTTGCCAGACAGAGTGGAAAAGCTTTTTGCTAAGATGTAGACGAGAAGAGAGGCTAAAGACGAAGGTACGGTGCTCTGCAGAGCTAAGCACCGCTCCCGGGCGTCTTTCGGCAGAAGGCGCACACCGGAGAGCACTGTGAGCGGCAGAATCGTCTTTGCGCGAAGAAGCAGCTTCTTCGTCTCCGGGAGCCGGAGAGAGCGGCAGCTTCGCAAAGGTGATGAAACAAGCTGTACAACACTGCGATTGTGTGCGCAGCTTGCCAACTGAGAGAAAACAGTACCTGACCACTCTCCTGCCTTTTCTATTCACATGAACATTCGATTGGAAGCTGTTTTGGACAACTTTCTTTCTCTTCTTGCAAAACACTCGGCAGACCTCCGTGCAGCCTCTAGAACACGATGGGAGATGTTTTTTGTGCTGGCACAGTTTCTCCTTGCCAGACAGAGTGGAAAAGCTTTTTGCTAAGATGTAGACGAGAAGAGAGGCTAAAGACGAAGGTCCGGTGCTCTGCAGAGCTAAGCACCGCTCCCGGGCGTCTTTCGGCAGAAGGCGCACACCGCAGAGCACTGTGAGCGGCAGAATCGTCTTTGCGCGAAGAAGCAGCTTCTTCGTCTCCGGGAGCCGGAGAGAGCGGCAGCTTGGCAAAGGTGATGAAACAAGCTGTACAACACTGCGATTGTGTGCGCAGCTTTCCAACCGAGAGAAAACAGTACCTGACCACTCTCCTGCCTTTTCTATTCACATGAACATTCGATTGGAAGATGTTTTGGACAACTTTCTTTCTCTTCTTGCAAAACACTCGGCAGACCTCCGTGCAGCCTCTAGAACACGATGGGAGATGTTTTCTGTGCTGGCACAGTTTCTCCTTGCCAGACAGAGTGGAAAAGCTTTTTGCTAAGATGTAGACGAGAAGAGAGGCTAAAGACGAAGGTACGGTGCTCTGCAGAGCTAAGCACCGCTCCCGGACGTCTTTCGGCAGAAGGCGCACACCGCAGAGCACTGTGAGCGGCAGAATCGTCTTTGCGCGAAGAAGCAGCTTCTTCGTCTCCGGGAGCTGGAGAGAGCGGCAGCTTGGCAAAGGTGATGAAACAAGCTGTACAACACTGCGATTGTGTGCGCAGCTTGTCAACTGAGAGAAAACAGTACCTGACCACTCTCCTGCCTTTTCTATTCACATGAACATTCGATTGCAAGCTGTTTTGGACAACTTTCTTTCTCTTCTTGAAAAACACTCGGCAGACCTCCGTGCAGCCTCTAGAACACGATGGGAGATGTTTTTTGTGCTGGCACAGTTTCTCCTTGCCAGACAGAGTGGAAAAGCTTTTTGCTAAGATGTAGACGAGAAGAGAGGCTAAAGACGAAGGTACGGTGCTCTGCAGAGCTAAGCACCGCTCCCGGGCGTCTTTCGGCAGAAGGCGCACACCGCAGAGCACTGTGAACGGCAGAATCGTCTTTGCGCGAAGAAGCAGCTTCTTCGTCTCCGGGAGCCGGAGAGAGCGGCAACTTGGCAAAGGTGATGAAACAAGCTGTACAACACTGCGATTGTGTGCGCAGCTTGCCAACTGAGAGAAAACAGTACCTGACCACTCTCCTGCCTTTTCTATTCACATGAACATTCGATTGCAAGCTGTTTTGGACAACTTTCTTTCTCTTCTTGCAAAACTCTCGGCAGACCTCCGTGCAGCCTCTAGAACACGATGGGAGATGTTTTCTGTGCTGGCACAGTTTCTCCTTGCCAGACAGAGTGGAAAAGCTTTTTGCTATGATGTAGACGAGAAGAGAGGCTAAAGACGAAGGTACGGTGCTCTGCAGAGCTAAGCACCGCTCCCGGGCGTCTTTCGGCAGAAGGCGCACACCGCAGAGCACTGTGAGCGGCAGAATCGTCTTTGCGCGAAGAGGCAGCTTCTTCGTCTCCGGGAGCCGGAGAGAGCGGCAGCTTCGCAAAGGTGATGAAATAAGCTGTACAACACTGCGATTGTGTGCGCAGCTTGCCAACTGAGAGAAAACAGTACCTGACCACTCTCCTGCCTTTTCTATTCACATGAACATTCGATTGCAAGCTGTTTTGGACAACTTTCTTTCTCTTCTTGCAAAACACTCGGCAGACCTCCGTGCAGCCTCTAGAACACGATGGGAGATGTTTTTTGTGCTGGCACAGTTTCTCCTTGCCAGACAGAGTGGAAAAGCTTTTTGCTAAGATGTAGACGAGAAGAGAGGCTAAAGACGAAGGTACGGTGCTCTGCAGAGCTAAGCACCGCTCCCGGACCTCTTTCGGCAGAAGGCGCACACCGCAGAGCACTGTGAGCGGCAGAATCGTCTTTGCGCGAAGAAGCAGCTTCTTCGTCTCCGGGAGCCGGAGAGAGCGGCAGCTTGGCAAAGGTGATGAAACAAGCTGTACAACACTGCGATTGTGTGCGCAGCTTGCCAACTGAGAGAAAAAAGTACCTGACCAATCTCCTGCCTTTTCTATTCACATGAACATTCGATTGGAAGCTATTTTGGACAACTTTCTTTCTCTACTTGCAAAACACTCGGCAGACCTCCGTGCAGCCTCTAGAACACGATGGGAGATGTTTTCTGTGCTGGCACAGTTTCTCCTTGCCAGACAGAGTGGAAAAGCTTTTTGCTAAGATGTAGACGAGAAGAGAGGCTAAAGACGAAGGTACGGTGCTCTGCAGAGCTAAGCACCGCTCCCGGACCTCTTTCGGCAGAAGGCGCACACCGCAGAGCACTGTGAGCGGCAGAATCGTCTTTGCGCGAAGAAGCAGCTTCTTCGTCTCCGGGAGCCGGAGAGAGCGGCAGCTTGGCAAAGGTGATGAAACAAGCTGTACAACACTGCGATTGTGTGCGCAGCTTGTCAACTGAGAGAAAACAGTACCTGACCACTCTCCTGCCTTTTCTATTCACATGAACATTCGATTGCAAGCTGTTTTGGACAACTTTCTTTCTCTTCTTGAAAAACACTCGGCAGACCTCCGTGCAGCCTCTAGAACACGATGGGAGATGTTTTTTGTGCTGGCACAGTTTCTCCTTGCCAGACAGAGTGGAAAAGCTTTTTGCTAAGATGTAGACGAGAAGAGAGGCTAAAGACGAAGGTACGGTGCTCTGCAGAGCTAAGCACCGCTCCCGGGCGTCTTTCGGCAGAAGGCGCACACCGGAGAGCACTGTGAGCGGCAGAATCGTCTTTGCGCGAAGAAGCAGCTTCTTCGTCTCCGGGAGCCGGAGAGAGCGGCAGCTTGGCAAAGGTGATGAAACAAGCTGTACAACACTGCGATTGTGTGCGCAGCTTGCCAACTGAGAGAAAACAGTACCTGACCACTCTCCTGCCTTTTCTATTCACATGAACATTCGATTGTAAGCTGTTTTGGACAACTTTCTTTCTCTTCTTGCAAAACACTCTGCAGACCTCCGTGCAGGCTCTAGAACACGATGGGAGATGTTTTTTGTGCTGGCAAAGTTTCTCCTTGCCAGACAGAGTGGAAAAGCTTCTTGCTAAGATGTAGACGAGAAGAGAGGCTAAAGACGAAGGTACGGTGCTCTGCAGAGCTAAGCACCGCTCCCGGACCTCTTTCGGCAGAAGGCGCCACCGCAGAGCACTGTGAGCGGCAGAATCGTCTTTGCGCGAAGAAGCAGCATCTTCGTCTCCGGGAGCCGGAGAGAGCGGCAGCTTGGCAAAGGTGATGAAACAAGCTGTACAACACTGCGATTGTGTGCGCAGCTTGCCAACTGAGAGAAAACAGTACCTGACCACTCTCCTGCCTTTTCTATTCACATGAACATTCGATTGCAAGCTGTTTTGGACAACTTTCTTTCTCTTCTTGCAAAACACTCGGCAGACCTCCGTGCAGCCTCTAGAACACGATGGGAGATGTTTTTTGTGCTGGCAAAGTTTCTCCTTGCCAGACAGAGTGGAAAAGCTTTTTGCTAAGATGTAGACGAGAAGAGAGGCTAAAGACGAAGGTACGGTGCTCTGCAGAGCTAAGCACCGCTCCCGGGCGTCTTTCGGCAGAAGGCGCACACCGCAGAGCACTGTGAGCGGCCGAATCGTCTTTGCGCGAAGAAGCAGCTTCTTCGTCTCCGGGAGCCGGAGAGAGCGGCAACTTGGCAAAGGTGATGAAACAAGCTGTACAACACTGCGATTGTGTGCGCAGCTTGCCAACTGAGAGAAAACAGTACCTGACCACTCTCCTGCCTTTTCTATTCACATGAACATTCGATTGCAAGCTGTTTTGGACAACTTTCTTTCTCTTCTTGCAAAACACTCGGCAGACCTCCGTGCAGCCTCTAGAACACGATGGGAGATGTTTTTTGTGCTGGCACAGTTTCTCCTTGCCAGACAGAGTGGAAAAGCTTTTTGCTAAGATGTAGACGAGAAGAGAGGCTAAAGACGAAGGTACGGTGCTCTGCAGAGCTAAGCACCGCTCCCTGACCTCTTTCGGCAGAAGGCGCACACCGCAGAGCACTGTGAGCGGCAGAATCGTCTTTGCGCGAAGAAGCAGCTTCTTCGTCTCCGGCAGCCGGAGAGAGCGGCAGCTTGGCAAAGGTGATGAAACAAGCTGTACAACACTGCGATTGTGTGCGCAGGTTGTCAACTGAGAGAAAACAGTACCTGACCACTCTCCTGCCTTTTCTATTCACATGAACATTCGATTGCAAGCTGTTTTGGACAACTTTCTTTCTCTTCTTGAAAAACACTCGGCAGACCTCCGTGCAGCCTCTAGAACACGATGGGAGATGTTTTTTGTGCTGGCACAGTTTCTCCTTGCCAGACAGAGTGGAAAAGCTTTTTGCTATGATGTAGACGAGAAGAGAGGCTAAAGACGAAGGTACGGTGCTCTGCAGAGCTAAGCACCGCTCCCGGACCTCTTTCGGCAGAAGGCGCACACCGGAGAGCACTGTGAGCGGCAGAATCGTCTTTGCGCGAAGAAGCAGCTTCTTCGTCTCCGGGAGCCGGAGAGAGCGGCAGCTTCGCAAAGGTGATGAAATAAGCTGTACAACACTGCGATTGTGTGCGCAGCTTGCCAACTGAGAGAAAACAGTACCTGACCACTCTCCTGCCTTTTCTATTCACATGAACATTCGATTGCAAGCTGTTTTGGACAACTTTCTTTCTCTTCTTGCAAAACACTCGGCAGACCTCCGTGCAGCCTCTAGAACACGATGGGAGATGTTTTTTGTGCTGGCACAGTTTCTCCTTGCCAGACAGAGTGGAAAAGCTTTTTGCTAAGATGTAGACGAGAAGAGAGGCTAAAGACGAAGGTCCGGTGCTCTGCAGAGCTAAGCACCGCTCCCGGACCTCTTTCGGCAGAAGGCGCACACCGCAGAGCACTGTGAGCGGCAGAATCGTCTTTGCGCGAAGAAGCAGCTTCTTCGTCTCCGGGAGCCGGAGAGAGCGGCAGCTTGGCAAAGGTGATGAAACAAGCTGTACAACACTGCGATTGTGTGCGCAGCTTGCCAACTGAGAGAAAACAGTACCTGACCACTCTCCTGCCTTTTCTATTCACATGAACATTCGATTGCAAGCTGTTTTGAACAACTTTCTTTCTCTTCTTGCAAAACACTCGGCAGACCTCCGTGCAGCCTCTAGAACACGATGGGAGATGTTTTTTGTGCTGGCACAGTTTCTCCTTGCCAGACAGAGTGGAAAAGCTTTTTGCTAAGATGTAGACGAGAAGAGAGGCTAAAGACGAAGGTACGGTGCTCTGCAGAGCTAAGCACCGCTCCCTGACCTCTTTCGGCAGAAGGCGCACACCGCAGAGCACTGTGAGCGGCAGAATCGTCTTTGCGCGAAGAAGCAGCTTCTTCGTCTCCGGGAGCCGGAGAGAGCGGCAGCTTCGCAAAGGTGATGAAACAAGCTGTACAACACTGCGATTGTGTGCGCAGCTTGCCAAGTGAGAGAAAACAGTACCTGACCACTCTCCTGCCTTTTCTATTCACATGAACATTCGATTGCAAGCTGTTTTGGACAACTTTCTTTCTCTTCTTGCAAAACACTCGGCAGACCTCCGTGCAGCCTCTAGAACACGATGGGAGATGTTTTTTGTGCTGGCACTGTTTCTCCTTGCCAGACAGAGTGGAAAAGCTTTTTGCTAAGATGTAGACGAGAAGAGAGGCTAAAGACGAAGGTACGGTGCTCTGCAGAGCTAAGCACCGCTCCCTGACCTCTTTCGGCAGAAGGCGCACACCGCAGAGCACTGTGAGCGGCAGAATCGTCTTTGCGCGAAGAAGCAGCTTCTTCGTCTCCGGGAGCCGGAGAGAGCGGCAGCTTGGCAAAGGTGATGAAACAAGCTGTACAACACTGCGATTGTGTGCGCAGCTTGCCAACTGAGAGAAAACAGTACCTGACCACTCTCCTGCCTTTTCTATTCACATGAACATTCGATTGCAAGCTGTTTTGGACAACTTTCTTTCTCTTCTTGCAAAACACTCTGGAGACCTCCGTGCAGCCTCTAGAACACGATGGGAGATGTTTTTTGTGCTGGCACAGTTTCTCCTTGCCAGACAGAGTGGAAAAGCTTTTTGCTAAGATGTAGACGAGAAGAGAGGCTAAAGACGAAGGTACGGTGCTCTGCAGAGCTAAGCACCGCTCCCGGATCTCTTTCGGCAGAAGGCGCACACCGCAGAGCACTGTGAGCGGCAGAATCGTCTTTGCGCGAAGAAGCAGCTTCTTCGTCTCCGGGAGATGGAGAGAGCGGCAGCTTGGCAAAGGTGATGAAACAAGCTGTACAACACTGCGATTGTGTGCGCAGCTTGTCAACTGAGAGAAAACAGTACCTGACCACTCTCGTGCCTTTTCTATTCACATGAACATTCGATTGCAAGCTGTTTTGGACAACTTTCTTTCTCTTCTTGCAAAACACTCTGCAGACCTCCGTGCAGCCTCTAGAACACGATGGGAGATGTTTTTTGTGCTGGCACAGTTTCTCCTTGCCAGACAGAGTGGAAAAGCTTTTTGCTAAGATGTAGACGAGAAGAGAGGCTAAAGACGAAGGTACGGTGCTCTGCAGAGCTAAGCACCGCTCCCGGACCTCTTTCGGCAGAAGGCGCACACCGGAGAGCACTGTGAGCGGCAGAATCGTCTTTGCGCGAAGAAGCAGCTTCTTCGTCTCCGGGAGCCGGAGAGAGCGGCAGCTTGGCAAAGGTGATGAAACAAGCTGTACAACACTGCGATTGTGTGCGCAGCTTGCCAACTGAGAGAAAACACTACCTGACCACTCTCCTGCCTTTTCTATTCACATGAACATTCGATTGCAAGCTGTTTTGGACAACTTTCTTTCTCTTCTTGCAAAACACTCGGCAGACCTCCGTGCAGCCTCTAGAACACAATGGGAGATGTTTTCTGTGCTGGCACAGTTTCTCCTTGCCAGACAGAGTGGAAAAGCTTTTTGCTAAGATGTAGACGAGAAGAGAGGCTAAAGACGAAGGTACGGTGCTCTGCAGAGCTAAGCACCGCTCCCGGACCTCTTTCGGCAGAAGGCGCACACCGCAGAGCACTGTGAGCGGCAGAATCGTCTTTGCGCGAAGAAGCAGCTTCTTCGTCTCCGGGAGCCGGAGAGAGCGGCAGCTTCGCAAAGGTGATGAAACAAGCTGTACAGCACTGCGATTGTGTGCGCAGCTTGCCAAGTGAGAGAAAACAGTACCTGACCACTCTCCTGCCTTTTCTATTCACATGAACATTCGATTGCAAGCTGTTTTGGACAACTTTCTTTCTCTTCTTGCAAAACACTCGGCAGACCTCCGTGCAGCCTCTAGAACACGATGGGAGATGTTTTTTGTGCTGGCACTGTTTCTCCTTGCCAGACAGAGTGGAAAAGCTTTTTGCTAAGATGTAGACGAGAAGAGAGGCTAAAGACGAAGGTACGGTGCTCTGCAGAGCTAAGCACCGCTCCCTGACCTCTTTCGGCAGAAGGCGCACACCGCAGAGCACTGTGAGCGGCAGAATCGTCTTTGCGCGAAGAAGCAGCTTCTTCGTCTCCGGGAGCCGGAGAGAGCGGCAGCTTGGCAAAGGTGATGAAACAAGCTGTACAACACTGCGATTGTGTGCGCAGCTTGCCAACTGAGAGAAAACAGTACCTGACCACTCTCCTGCCTTTTCTATTCACATGAACATTCGATTGCAAGCTGTTTTGGACAACTTTCTTTCTCTTCTTGCAAAACACTCGGCAGACCTCCGTGCAGCCTCTAGAACACGATGGGAGATGTTTTCTGTGCTGGCACAGTTTCTCCTTGCCAGACAGAGTGGAAAAGCTTTTTGCTAAGATGTAGACGAGAAGAGAGGCTAAAGACGAAGGTACGGTGCTCTGCAGAGCTAAGCACCGCTCCCGGACCTCTTTCGGCAGAAGGCGCACACCGCAGAGCACTGTGAGCGGCAGAATCGTCTTTGCGCGAAGAAGCAGCTTCTTCGTCTCCGGGAGCCGGAGAGAGCGGCAACTTCGCAAAGGTGATGAAACAAGCTGTACAACACTGCGATTGTGTGCGCAGCTTGTCAACTGAGAGAAAACAGTACCTGACCACTCTCGTGCCTTTTCTATTCACATGAACATTCGATTGCAAGCTGTTTTGGACAACTTTCTTTCTCTTCTTGCAAAACACTCTGCAGACCTCCGTGCAGCCTCTAGAACACGATGGGAGATGTTTTTTGTGCTGGCACAGTTTCTCCTTGCCAGACAGAGTGGAAAAGCTTTTTGCTAAGATGTAGACGAGAAGAGAGGCTAAAGACGAAGGTACGGTGCTCTGCAGAGCTAAGCACCGCTCCCGGACCTCTTTCGGCAGAAGGCGCACACCGGAGAGCACTGTGAGCGGCAGAATCGTCTTTGCGCGAAGAAGCAGCTTCTTCGTCTCCGGGAGCCGGAGAGAGCGGCAGCTTGGCAAAGGTGATGAAACAAGCTGTACAACACTGCGATTGTGTGCGCAGCTTGCCAACTGAGAGAAAACAGTACCTGACCACTCTCCTGCCTTTTCTATTCACATGAACATTCGATTGCAAGCTGTTTTGGACAACTTTCTTTCTCTTCTTGCAAAACTCTCGGCAGACCTCCGTGCAGCCTCTAGAACACGATGGGAGATGTTTTTTGTGCTGGCAAAGTTTCTCCTTGCCAGACAGAGTGGAAAAGCTTTTTGCTAAGATGTAGACGAGAAGAGAGGCTAAAGACGAAGGTACGGTGCTCTGCAGAGCTAAGCACCGCTCCCTGACCTCTTTCGGCAGAAGGCGCACACCGCAGAGCACTGTGAGCGGCAGAATCGTCTTTGCGCGAAGAAGCAGCTTCTTCGTCTCCGGGAGCCGGAGAGAGCGGCAGCTTGGCAAAGGTGATGAAACAAGCTGTACAACACTGCGATTGTGTGCGCAGCTTGCCAACTGAGAGAAAAAAGTACCTGACCACTCTCCTGCCTTTTCTATTCACATGAACATTCGATTGCAAGCTGTTTTGGACAACTTTCTTTCTCTTCTTGCAAAACACTCGGCAGACCTCCGTGCAGCCTCTAGAACACGATGGGAGATGTTTTTTGTGCTGGCACAGTTTCTCCTTGCCAGACAGAGTGGAAAAGCTTTTTGCTAAGATGTAGACGAGAAGAGAGGCTAAAGACGAAGGTACGGTGCTCTGCAGAGCTAAGCACCGCGGCCGGACCTCTTTCGGCAGAAGGCGCACACCGCAGAGCACTGTGAGCGGCAGAATCGTCTTTGCGCGAAGAAGCAGCTTCTTCGTCTCCGGGAGCCGGAGAGAGCGGCAGCTTCGCAAAGGTGATGAAACAAGCTGTACAACACTGCGATTGTGTGCGCAGCTTGCCAAGTGAGAGAAAACAGTACTTGACCACTCTCCTGCCTTTTCTATTCACATGAACATTCGATTGCAAGCTGTTTTGGACAACTTTCTTTCTCTTCTTGCAAAACACTCGGCAGACCTCCGTGCAGCCTCTAGAACACAATGGGAGATGTTTTCTGTGCTGGCACAGTTTCTCCTTGCCAGACAGAGTGGAAAAGCTTTTTGCTAAGATGTAGACGAGAAGAGAGGCTAAAGACGAAGGTACGGTGCTCTGCAGAGCTAAGCACCGCTCCCGGACGTCTTTCGGCAGAAGGCGCACACCGCAGAGCACTGTGAGCGGCAGAATGGTCTTTGCGCGAAGAAGCAGCTTCTTCGTCTCCGGGAGCTGGAGAGAGCGGCAGCTTGGCAAAGGTGATCAAAACAAGCTGTACAACACTGCGATTGTGTGCGCAGCTTGTCAACTGAGAGAAAACAGTACCTGACCACTCTCCTGCATTTTCTATTCACATGAACATTCGATTGCAAGCTGTTTTGGACAACTTTCTTTCTCTTCTTGAAAAACACTCGGCAGACCTCCGTGCAGCCTCTAGAACACGATGGGAGATGTTTTTTGTGCTGGCACAGTTTCTCCTTGCCAGACAGAGTGGAAAAGCTTTTTGCTAAGATGTAGACGAGAAGAGAGGCTAAAGACGAAGGTACGGTGCTCTGCAGAGCTAAGCACCGCTCCCGGGCGTCTTTCGGCAGAAGGCGCACACCGCAGAGCACTGTGAACGGCAGAATCGTCTTTGCGCGAAGAAGCAGCTTCTTCGTCTCCGGGAGCCGAAGAGAGCGGCAGCTTCGCAAAGGTGATGAAATAAGCTGTACAACACTGCGATTGTGTGCGCAGCTTGCCAACTGAGAGAAAACAGTACCTGACCACTCTCCTGCCTTTACTATTCACATGAACATTCGATTGCAAGCTGTTTTGGACAACTTTCTTTCTCTTCTTGCAAAACACTCTGCAGACCTCCGTGCAGCCTCTAGAACACGATGGGAGATGTTTTTTGTGCTGGCACAGTTTCCCCTTGCCAGACAGAGTGGAAAAGCTTTTTGCTAAGATGTAGACGAGAAGAGAGGCTAAAGACGAAGGTACGGTGCTCTGCAGAGCTAAGCACCGCTCCCGGACCTCTTTCGGCAGAAGGCGCACACCGCAGAGCACTGTGAGCGGCAGAATCGTCTTTGCGCGAAGAAGCAGCTTCTTCGTCTCCGGGAGCCGGAGAGAGCGGCAGCTTCGCAAAGGTGATGAAACAAGCTGTACAGCACTGCGATTGTGTGCGCAGCTTGCCAAGTGAGAGAAAACAGTACCTGACCACTCTCCTGCCTTTTCTATTCACATGAACATTCGATTGCAAGCTGTTTTGGACAACTTTCTTTCTCTTCTTGCAAAACACTCGGCAGACCTCCGTGCAGCCTCTAGAACACGATGGGAGATGTTTTTTGTGCTGGCACTGTTTCTCCTTGCCAGACAGAGTGGAAAAGCTTTTTGCTAAGATGTAGACGAGAAGAGAGGCTAAAGACGAAGGTACGGTGCTCTGCAGAGCTAAGCACCGCTCCCTGACCTCTTTCGGCAGAAGGCGCACACCGCAGAGCACTGTGAGCGGCAGAATCGTCTTTGCGCGAAGAAGCAGCTTCTTCGTCTCCGGGAGCCGGAGAGAGCGGCAGCTTGGCAAAGGTGATGAAACAAGCTGTACAACACTGCGATTGTGTGCGCAGCTTGCCAACTGAGAGAAAACAGTACCTGACCACTCTCCTGCCTTTTCTATTCACATGAACATTCGATTGCAAGCTGTTTTGGACAACTTTCTTTCTCTTCTTGCAAAACACTCTGGAGACCTCCGTGCAGCCTCTAGAACACGATGGGAGATGTTTTTTGTGCTGGCACAGTTTCTCCTTGCCAGACAGAGTGGAAAAGCTTTTTGCTAAGATGTAGACGAGAAGAGAGGCTAAAGACGAAGGTACGGTGCTCTGCAGAGCTAAGCACCGCTCCCGGACCTCTTTCGGCAGAAGGCGCACACCGGAGAGCACTGTGAGCGGCAGAATCGTCTTTGCGCGAAGAAGCAGCTTCTTCGTCTCCGGGAGATGGAGAGAGCGGCAGCTTGGCAAAGGTGATGAAACAAGCTGTACAACACTGCGATTGTGTGCGCAGCTTGCCAACTGAGAGAAAACAGTACCTGACCACTCTCCTGCCTTTTCTATTCACATGAACATTCGATTGCAAGCTGTTTTGGACAACTTTCTTTCTCTTCTTGCAAAACTCTCGGCAGACCTCCGTGCAGCCTCTAGAACACGATGGGAGATGTTTTTTGTGCTGGCAAAGTTTCTCCTTGCCAGACAGAGTGGAAAAGCTTTTTGCTAAGATGTAGACGAGAAGAGAGGCTAAAGACGAAGGTACGGTGCTCTGCAGAGCTAAGCACCGCTCCCTGACCTCTTTCGGCAGAAGGCGCACACCGCAGAGCACTGTGAGCGGCAGAATCGTCTTTGCGCGAAGAAGCAGCTTCTTCGTCTCCGGCAGCCGGAGAGAGCGGCAGCTTGGCAAAGGTGATGAAACAAGCTGTACAACACTGCGATTGTGTGCGCAGCTTGCCAACTGAGAGAAAAAAGTACCTGACCACTCTCCTGCCTTTTCTATTCACATGAACATTCGATTGCAAGCTGTTTTGGACAACTTTGTTTCTCTTCTTGCAAAACACTCGGCAGACCTCCGTGCAGCCTCTAGAACACGATGGGGGATGTTTTCGGTGCTGGCAAATTTTCTCCTTGCCAGACAGAGTGGAAAAGCTTTTTGCTAAGATGTAGACGAGAAGAGAGGCTAAAGACGAAGGTACGGTGCTCTGCAGAGCTAAGCACCGCTCCCGGACCTCTTTCGGCAGAAGGCGCACACCGCAGAGCACTGTGAGCGGCAGAATCGTCTTTGCGCGAAGAAGCAGCTTCTTCGTCTCCGGGAGCTGGAGAGAGCGGCAGCTTGGCAAAGGTGATCAAAACAAGCTGTACAACACTGCGATTGTGTGCGCAGCTTGTCAACTGAGAGAAAACAGTACCTGACCACTCTCCTGCATTTTCTATTCACATGAAGATTCGATTGCAAGCTGTTTTGGACAACTTTCTTTCTCTTCTTGCAAAACACTCGGCAGACCTCCGTGCAGCCTCTAGAACACGATGGGAGATGTTTTTTGTGCTGGCACAGTTTCTCCTTGCCAGACAGAGTGGAAAAGCTTTTTGCTAAGATGTAGACGAGAAGAGAGGCTAAAGACGAAGGTACGGTGCTCTGCAGAGCTAAGCACCGCTCCCGGGCGTCTTTCGGCAGAAGGCGCACACCGCAGAGCACTGTGAACGGCAGAATCGTCTTTGCGCGAAGAAGCAGCTTCTTCGTCTCCGGGAGCCGAAGAGAGCGGCAGCTTCGCAAAGGTGATGAAATAAGCTGTACAACACTGCGATTGTGTGCGCAGCTTGCCAACTGAGAGAAAACAGTACCTGACCACTCTCCTGCCTTTTCTATTCACATGAACATTCGATTGCAAGCTGTTTTGGACAACTTTCTTTCTCTTCTTGCAAAACACTCTGCAGACCTCCGTGCAGCCTCTAGAACACGATGGGAGATGTTTTTTGTGCTGGCACAGTTTCCCCTTGCCAGACAGAGTGGAAAAGCTTTTTGCTAAGATGTAGACGAGAAGAGAGGCTAAAGACGAAGGTACGGTGCTCTGCAGAGCTAAGCACCGCTCCCGGACCTCTTTCGGCAGAAGGCGCACACCGCAGAGCACTGTGAGCGGCAGAATCGTCTTTGCGCGAAGAAGCAGCTTCTTCGTCTCCGGGAGCCGGAGAGAGCGGCAGCTTCGCAAAGGTGATGAAACAAGCTGTACAGCACTGCGATTGTGTGCGCAGCTTGCCAAGTGAGAGAAAACAGTACCTGACCACTCTCCTGCCTTTTCTATTCACATGAACATTCGATTGCAAGCTGTTTTGGACAACTTTCTTTCTCTTCTTGCAAAACACTCGGCAGACCTCCGTGCAGCCTCTAGAACACGATGGGAGATGTTTTTTGTGCTGGCACTGTTTCTCCTTGCCAGACAGAGTGGAAAAGCTTTTTGCTAAGATGTAGACGAGAAGAGAGGCTAAAGACGAAGGTACGGTGCTCTGCAGAGCTAAGCACCGCTCCCTGACCTCTTTCGGCAGAAGGCGCACACCGCAGAGCACTGTGAGCGGCAGAATCGTCTTTGCGCGAAGAAGCAGCTTCTTCGTCTCCGGGAGCCGGAGAGAGCGGCAGCTTGGCAAAGGTGATGAAACAAGCTGTACAACACTGCGATTGTGTGCGCAGCTTGCCAACTGAGAGAAAACAGTACCTGACCACTCTCCTGCCTTTTCTATTCACATGAACATTCGATTGCAAGCTGTTTTGGACAACTTTCTTTCTCTTCTTGCAAAACACTCTGGAGACCTCCGTGCAGCCTCTAGAACACGATGGGAGATGTTTTTTGTGCTGGCACAGTTTCTCCTTGCCAGACAGAGTGGAAAAGCTTTTTGCTAAGATGTAGACGAGAAGAGAGGCTAAAGACGAAGGTACGGTGCTCTGCAGAGCTAAGCACCGCTCCCGGACCTCTTTCGGCAGAAGGCGCACACCGGAGAGCACTGTGAGCGGCAGAATCGTCTTTGCGCGAAGAAGCAGCTTCTTCGTCTCCGGGAGCCGGAGAGAGCGGCAGCTTGGCAAAGGTGATGAAACAAGCTGTACAACACTGCGATTGTGTGCGCAGCTTGCCAACTGAGAGAAAACAGTACCTGACCACTCTCCTGCCTTTTCTATTCACATGAACATTCGATTGCAAGCTGTTTTGGACAACTTTCTTTCTCTTCTTGCAAAACTCTCGGCAGACCTCCGTGCAGCCTCTAGAACACGATGGGAGATGTTTTTTGTGCTGGCAAAGTTTCTCCTTGCCAGACAGAGTGGAAAAGCTTTTTGCTAAGATGTAGACGAGAAGAGAGGCTAAAGACGAAGGTACGGTGCTCTGCAGAGCTAAGCACCGCTCCCTGACCTCTTTCGGCAGAAGGCGCACACCGCAGAGCACTGTGAGCGGCAGAATCGTCTTTGCGCGAAGAAGCAGCTTCTTCGTCTCCGGCAGCCGGAGAGAGCGGCAGCTTGGCAAAGGTGATGAAACAAGCTGTACAACACTGCGATTGTGTGCGCAGCTTGCCAACTGAGAGAAAAAAGTACCTGACCACTCTCCTGCCTTTTCTATTCACATGAACATTCGATTGCAAGCTGTTTTGGACAACTTTCTTTCTCTTCTTGCAAAACACTCGGCAGACCTCCGTGCAGCCTATAGAACACGATGGGGGATGTTTTCGGTGCTGGCAAAGTTTCTCCTTGCCAGACAGAGTGGAAAAGCTTTTTGCTAAGATGTAGACGAGAAGAGAGGCTAAAGACGAAGGTACGGTGCTCTGCAGAGCTAAGCACCGCGGCCGGACCTCTTTCGGCAGAAGGCGCACACCGCAGAGCACTGTGAGCGGCAGAATCGTCTTTGCGCGAAGAAGCAGCTTCTTCGTCTCCGGGAGCCGGAGAGAGCGGCAGCTTCGCAAAGGTGATGAAACAAGCTGTACAACACTGCGATTGTGTGCGCAGCTTGCCAAGTGAGAGAAAACAGTACCTGACCACTCTCCTGCCTTTTCTATTCACATGAACATTCGATTGCAAGCTGTTTTGGACAACTTTCTTTCTCTTCTTGCAAAACACTCGGCAGACCTCCGTGCAGCCTCTAGAACACGATGGGAGATGTTTTTTGTGCTGGCACAGTTTCTCCTTGCCAGACAGAGTGGAAAAGCTTTTTGCTAAGATGTAGACGAGAAGAGAGGCTAAAGACGAAGGTACGGTGCTCTGCAGAGCTAAGCACCGCTCCCGGGCGTCTTTCGGCAGAAGGCGCACACCGCAGAGCACTGTGAGCGGCAGAATCGTCTTTGCGCGAAGAAGCAGCTTCTTCGTCTCCGGGAGATGGAGAGAGCGGCAGCTTGGCAAAGGTGATGAAACAAGCTGTACAACACTGCGATTGTGTGCGCAGCTTGTCAACTGAGAGAAAACAGTACCTGACCACTCTCCTGCCTTTTCTATTCACATGAACATTCGATTGCAAGCTGTTTTGGACAACTTTCTTTCTCTTCTTGCAAAACACTCGGCAGACCTCCGTGCAGCCTCTAGAACACAATGGGAGATGTTTTCTGTGCTGGCACAGTTTCTCCTTGCCAGACAGAGTGGAAAAGCTTTTTGCTAAGATGTAGACGAGAAGAGAGGCTAAAGACGAAGGTACGGTGCTCTGCAGAGCTAAGCACCGCTCCCGGACCTCTTTCGGCAGAAGGCGCACACCGGAGAGCACTGTGAGCGGCAGAATCGTCTTTGCGCGAAGAAGCAGCTTCTTCGTCTCCGGGAGCCGGAGAGAGCGGCAGCTTCGCAAAGGTGATGAAACAAGCTGTACAGCACTGCGATTGTGTGCGCAGCTTGCCAACTGAGAGAAAACAGTACCTGACCACTCTCCTGCATTTTCTATTCACATGAACATTCGATTGCAAGCTGTTTTGGACAACTTTCTTTCTCTTCTTGCAAAACACTCGGCAGACCTCCGTGCAGCCTCTAGAACACGATGGGAGATGTTTTTTGTGCTGGCACTGTTTCTCCATGCCAGACAGAGTGGAAAAGCTTTTTGCTAAGATGTAGACGAGAAGAGAGGCTAAAGACGAAGGTACGGTGCTCTGCAGAGCTAAGCACCGCTCCCTGACCTCTTTCGGCAGAAGGCGCACACCGCAGAGCACTGTGAGCGGCAGAATCGTCTTTGCGCGAAGAAGCAGCTTCTTCGTCTCCGGGAGCCGGAGAGAGCGGCAGCTTGGCAAAGGTGATGAAACAAGCTGTACAACACTGCGATTGTGTGCGCAGCTTGCCAACTGAGAGAAAACAGTACCTGACCACTCTCCTGCCTTTTCTATTCACATGAACATTCGATTGCAAGCTGTTTTGGACAACTTTCTTTCTCTTCTTGCAAAACACTCTGGAGACCTCCGTGCAGCCTCTAGAACACGATGGGAGATGTTTTCTGTGCTGGCACAGTTTCTCCTTGCCAGACAGAGTGGAAAAGCTTTTTGCTAAGATGTAGACGAGAAGAGAGGCTAAAGACGAAGGTACGGTGCTCTGCAGAGCTAAGCACCGCTCCCGGGCCTCTTTCGGCAGAAGGCGCACACCGCAGAGCACTGTGAGCGGCAGAATCGTCTTTGCGCGAAGAAGCAGCTTCTTCGTCTCCGGGAGCCGGAGAGAGCGGCAGCTTGGCAAAGGTGATGAAACAAGCTGTACAACACTGCGATTGTGTGCGCAGCTTGCCAACTGAGAGAAAACAGTACCTGACCACTCTCCTGCCTTTTCTATTCACATGAACATTCGATTGCAAGCTGTTTTGGACAACTTTCTTTCTCTTCTTGCAAAACACTCTGCAGACCTCCGTGCAGCCTCTAGAACACGATGGGAGATGTTTTTTGTGCTGGCAAAGTTTCTCCTTGCCAGACAGAGTGGAAAAGCTTTTTGCTAAGATGTAGACGAGAAGAGAGGCTAAAGACGAAGGTACGGTGCTCTGCAGAGCTAAGCACCGCTCCCTGACCTCTTTCGGCAGAAGGCGCACACCGCAGAGCACTGTGAGCGGCAGAATCGTCTTTGCGCGAAGAAGCAGCTTCTTCGTCTCCGGCAGCCGGAGAGAGCGGCAGCTTGGCAAAGGTGATGAAACAAGCTGTACAACACTGCGATTGTGTGCGCAGCTTGCCAACTGAGAGAACACAGTACCTGACCACTCTCCTGCCTTTTCTATTCACATGAACATTCGATTGCAAGCTGTTTTGGACAACTTTCTTTCTCTTCTTGCAAAACTCTCGGCAGACCTCCGTGCAGCCTCTAGAACACGATGGGAGATGTTTTTTGTGCTGGCAAAGTTTCTCCTTGCCAGACAGAGTGGAAAAGCTTCTTGCTAAGATGTAGACGAGAAGAGAGGCTAAAGACGAAGGTACGGTGCTCTGCAGAGCTAAGCACCGCTCCCGGACCTCTTCCGGCAGAAGGCGCACACCGCAGAGCACTGTGAGCGGCAGAATCGTCTTTGCGCGAAGAAGCAGCTTCTTCGTCTCCGGGAGCCGGAGAGAGCGGCAGCTTCGCAAAGGTGATGAAACAAGCTGTACAGCACTGCGATTGTGTGCGCAGCTTGCCAAGTGAGAGAAAACAGTACCTGACCACTCTCCTGCCTTTTCTATTCACATGAACATTCGATTGCAAGCTGTTTTGGACAACTTTCTTTCTCTTCTTGCAAAACACTCTGCAGACCTCCGTGCAGCCTCTAGAACACGATGGGAGATGTTTTTTGTGCTGGCAAAGTTTCCCCTTGCCAGACAGAGTGGAAAAGCTTTTTGCTAAGATGTAGACGAGAAGAGAGGCTAAAGACGAAGGTACGGTGCTCTGCAGAGCTAAGCACCGCTCCCGGACCTCTTTCGGCAGAAGGCGCACACCGCAGAGCACTGTGAGCGGCAGAATCGTCTTTGCGCGAAGAAGCAGCTTCTTCGTCTCCGGGAGCCGGAGATGGGGGCAGCTTCGCAAAGGTGATGAAACAAGCTGTACAACACTGCGATTGTGTGCGCAGCTTGCCAAGTGAGAGAAAACAGTACCTGACCACTCTCCTGCCTTTTCTATTCACATGAACATTCGATTGCAAGCTGTTTTGGACAACTTTCTTTCTCTTCTTGCAAAACACTCGGCAGACCTCCGTGCAGCCTCTAGAACACAATGGGAGATGTTTTCTGTGCTGGCACAGTTTCTCCTTGCCAGACAGAGTGGAAAAGCTTTTTGCTAAGATGTAGACGAGAAGAGAGGCTAAAGACGAAGGTACGGTGCTCTGCAGAGCTAAGCACCGCTCCCGGACGTCTTTCGGCAGAAGGCGCACACCGCAGAGCACTGTGAGCGGCAGAATGGTCTTTGCGCGAAGAAGCAGCTTCTTCGTCTCCGGGAGCTGGAGAGAGCGGCAGCTTGGCAAAGGTGATCAAAACAAGCTGTACAACACTGCGATTGTGTGCGCAGCTTGTCAACTGAGAGAAAACAGTACCTGACCACTCTCCTGCATTTTCTATTCACATGAACATTCGATTGCAAGCTGTTTTGGACAACTTTCTTTCTCTTCTTGAAAAACACTCGGCAGACCTCCGTGCAGCCTCTAGAACACGATGGGAGATGTTTTTTGTGCTGGCACAGTTTCTCCTTGCCAGACAGAGTGGAAAAGCTTTTTGCTAAGATGTAGACGAGAAGAGAGGCTAAAGACGAAGGTACGGTGCTCTGCAGAGCTAAGCACCGCTCCCGGGCGTCTTTCGGCAGAAGGCGCACACCGCAGAGCACTGTGAACGGCAGAATCGTCTTTGCGCGAAGAAGCAGCTTCTTCGTCTCCGGGAGCCGAAGAGAGCGGCAGCTTCGCAAAGGTGATGAAATAAGCTGTACAACACTGCGATTGTGTGCGCAGCTTGCCAACTGAGAGAAAACAGTACCTGACCACTCTCCTGCCTTTTCTATTCACATGAACATTCGATTGCAAGCTGTTTTGGACAACTTTCTTTCTCTTCTTGCAAAACACTCTGCAGACCTCCGTGCAGCCTCTAGAACACGATGGGAGATGTTTTTTGTGCTGGCACAGTTTCCCCTTGCCAGACAGAGTGGAAAAGCTTTTTGCTAAGATGTAGACGAGAAGAGAGGCTAAAGACGAAGGTACGGTGCTCTGCAGAGCTAAGCACCGCTCCCGGACCTCTTTCGGCAGAAGGCGCACACCGCAGAGCACTGTGAGCGGCAGAATCGTCTTTGCGCGAAGAAGCAGCTTCTTCGTCTCCGGGAGCCGGAGAGAGCGGCAGCTTCGCAAAGGTGATGAAACAAGCTGTACAGCACTGCGATTGTGTGCGCAGCTTGCCAAGTGAGAGAAAACAGTACCTGACCACTCTCCTGCCTTTTCTATTCACATGAACATTCGATTGCAAGCTGTTTTGGACAACTTTCTTTCTCTTCTTGCAAAACACTCGGCAGACCTCCGTGCAGCCTCTAGAACACGATGGGAGATGTTTTTTGTGCTGGCACTGTTTCTCCTTGCCAGACAGAGTGGAAAAGCTTTTTGCTAAGATGTAGACGAGAAGAGAGGCTAAAGACGAAGGTACGGTGCTCTGCAGAGCTAAGCACCGCTCCCTGACCTCTTTCGGCAGAAGGCGCACACCGCAGAGCACTGTGAGCGGCAGAATCGTCTTTGCGCGAAGAAGCAGCTTCTTCGTCTCCGGGAGCCGGAGAGAGCGGCAGCTTGGCAAAGGTGATGAAACAAGCTGTACAACACTGCGATTGTGTGCGCAGCTTGCCAACTGAGAGAAAACAGTACCTGACCACTCTCCTGCCTTTTCTATTCACATGAACATTCGATTGCAAGCTGTTTTGGACAACTTTCTTTCTCTTCTTGCAAAACACTCTGGAGACCTCCGTGCAGCCTCTAGAACACGATGGGAGATGTTTTTTGTGCTGGCACAGTTTCTCCTTGCCAGACAGAGTGGAAAAGCTTTTTGCTAAGATGTAGACGAGAAGAGAGGCTAAAGACGAAGGTACGGTGCTCTGCAGAGCTAAGCACCGCTCCCGGATCTCTTTCGGCAGAAGGCGCACACCGCAGAGCACTGTGAGCGGCAGAATCGTCTTTGCGCGAAGAAGCAGCTTCTTCGTCTCCGGGAGATGGAGAGAGCGGCAGCTTGGCAAAGGTGATGAAACAAGCTGTACAACACTGCGATTGTGTGCGCAGCTTGTCAACTGAGAGAAAACAGTACCTGACCACTCTCGTGCCTTTTCTATTCACATGAACATTCGATTGCAAGCTGTTTTGGACAACTTTCTTTCTCTTCTTGCAAAACACTCTGCAGACCTCCGTGCAGCCTCTAGAACACGATGGGAGATGTTTTTTGTGCTGGCACAGTTTCTCCTTGCCAGACAGAGTGGAAAAGCTTTTTGCTAAGATGTAGACGAGAAGAGAGGCTAAAGACGAAGGTACGGTGCTCTGCAGAGCTAAGCACCGCTCCCGGACCTCTTTCGGCAGAAGGCGCACACCGCAGAGCACTGTGAGCGGCAGAATCGTCTTTGCGCGAAGAAGCAGCTTCTTCGTCTCCGGGAGCCGGAGAGAGCGGCAGCTTAGCAAAGGTGATGAAACAAGCTGTACAACACTGCGATTGTGTGCGCAGCTTGCCAACTGAGAGAAAACACTACCTGACCACTCTCCTGCCTTTTCTATTCACATGAACATTCGATTGCAAGCTGTTTTGGACAACTTTCTTTCTCTTCTTGCAAAACACTCGGCAGACCTCCGTGCAGCCTCTAGAACACAATGGGAGATGTTTTCTGTGCTGGCACAGTTTCTCCTTTCCAGACAGAGTGGAAAAGCTTTTTGCTAAGATGTAGACGAGAAGAGAGGCTAAAGACGAAGGTACGGTGCTCTGCAGAGCTAAGCACCGCTCCCGGACCTCTTTCGGCAGAAGGCGCACACCGCAGAGCACTGTGAGCGGCAGAATCGTCTTTGCGCGAAGAAGCAGCTTCTTCGTCTCCGGGAGCCGGAGAGAGCGGCAGCTTCGCAAAGGTGATGAAACAAGCTGTACAGCACTGCGATTGTGTGCGCAGCTTGCCAAGTGAGAGAAAACAGTACCTGACCACTCTCCTGCCTTTTCTATTCACATGAACATTCGATTGCAAGCTGTTTTGGACAACTTTCTTTCTCTTCTTGCAAAACACTCGGCAGACCTCCGTGCAGCCTCTAGAACACGATGGGAGATGTTTTTTGTGCTGGCACTGTTTCTCCTTGCCAGACAGAGTGGAAAAGCTTTTTGCTAAGATGTAGACGAGAAGAGAGGCTAAAGACGAAGGTACGGTGCTCTGCAGAGCTAAGCACCGCTCCCGGGCGTCTTTCGGCAGAAGGCGCACACCGCAGAGCACTGTGAGCGGCAGAATCGTCTTTGCGCGAAGAAGCAGCTTCTTCGTCTCCGGGAGCCGGAGAGAGCGGCAGCTTGGCAAAGGTGATGAAACAAGCTGTACAACACTGCGATTGTGTGCGCCGCTTGCCAACTGAGAGAAAACAGTACCTGACCACTCTCCTGCCTTTTCTATTCACATGAACATTCGATTGCAAGCTGTTTTGGACAACTTTCTTTCTCTTCTTGCAAAACACTCGGCAGACCTCCGTGCAGCCTCTAGAACACGATGGGAGATGTTTTCTGTGCTGGCACAGTTTCTCCTTGCCAGACAGAGTGGAAAAGCTTTTTGCTAAGATGTAGACGAGAAGAGAGGCTAAAGACGAAGGTACGGTGCTCTGCAGAGCTAAGCACCGCTCCCGGGCGTCTTTCGGCAGAAGGGGCACACCGCAGAGCACTGTGAGCGGCAGAATCGTCTTTGCGCGAAGAAGCAGCTTCTTCGTCTCCGGGAGCCGGAGAGAGCGGCAGCTTGGCAAAGGTGATGAAACAAGCTGTACAACACTGCGATTGTGTGCGCAGCTTGCCAACTGAGAGAAAACAGTACCTGACCACTCTCCTGCCTTTTCTATTCACATGAACATTCGATTGCAAGCTGTTTTGGACAACTTTCTTTCTCTTCTTGCAAAACTCTCGGCAGACCTCCGTGCAGCCTCTAGAACACGATGGGAGATGTTTTTTGTGCTGGCAAAGTTTCTCCTTGCCAGACAGAGTGGAAAAGCTTTTTGCTAAGATGTAGACGAGAAGAGAGGCTAAAGACGAAGGTACGGTGCTCTGCAGAGCTAAGCACCGCTCCCTGACCTCTTTCGGCAGAAGGCGCACACCGCAGAGCACTGTGAGCGGCAGAATCGTCTTTGCGCGAAGAAGCAGCTTCTTCGTCTCCGGCAGCCGGAGAGAGCGGCAGCTTGGCAAAGGTGATGAAACAAGCTGTACAACACTGCGATTGTGTGCGCAGCTTGCCAACTGAGAGAAAAAAGTACCTGACCACTCTCCTGACTTTTCTATTCACATGAACATTCGATTGCAAGCTGTTTTGGACAACTTTCTTTCTCTTCTTGCAAAACTCTCGGCAGACCTCCGTGCAGCCTCTAGAACACGATGGGGGATGTTTTCGGTGCTGGCAAAGTTTCTCCTTGCCAGACAGAGTGGAAAAGCTTTTTGCTAAGATGTAGACGAGAAGAGAGGCTAAAGACGAAGGTACGGTGCTCTGCAGAGCTAAGCACCGCGGCCGGACCTCTTTCGGCAGAAGGCGCACACCGCAGAGCACTGTGAGCGGCAGAATCGTCTTTGCGCGAAGAAGCAGCTTCTTCGTCTCCGGGAGCCGGAGAGAGCGGCAGCTTCGCAAAGGTGATGAAACAAGCTGTACAACACTGCGATTGTGTGCGCAGCTTGCCAAGTGAGAGAAAACAGTACCTGACCACTCTCCTGCCTTTTCTATTCACATGAACATTCGATTGCAAGCTGTTTTGGACAACTTTCTTTCTCTTCTTGCAAAACACTCGGCAGACCTCCGTGCAGCCTCTAGAACACAATGGGAGATGTTTTCTGTGCTGGCACAGTTTCTCCTTGCCAGACAGAGTGGAAAAGCTTTTTGCTAAGATGTAGACGAGAAGAGAGGCTAAAGACGAAGGTACGGTGCTCTGCAGAGCTAAGCACCGCTCCCGGACGTCTTTCGGCAGAAGGCGCACACCGCAGAGCACTGTGAGCGGCAGAATGGTCTTTGCGCGAAGAAGCAGCTTCTTCGTCTCCAGGAGCTGGAGAGAGCGGCAGCTTGGCAAAGGTGATCAAAACAAGCTGTACAACACTGCGATTGTGTGCGCAGCTTGTCAACTGAGAGAAAACAGTACCTGACCACTCTCCTGCATTTTCTATTCACATGAAGATTCGATTGCAAGCTGTTTTGGACAACTTTCTTTCTCTTCTTGAAAAACACTCGGCAGACCTCCGTGCAGCCTCTAGAACACGATGGGAGATGTTTTTTGTGCTGGCACAGTTTCTCCTTGCCAGACAGAGTGGAAAAGCTTTTTGCTAAGATGTAGACGAGAAGAGAGGCTAAAGACGAAGGTACGGTGCTCTGCAGAGCTAAGCACCGCTCCCGGGCGTCTTTCGGCAGAAGGCGCACACCGCAGAGCACTGTGAACGGCAGAATCGTCTTTGCGCGAAGAAGCAGCTTCTTCGTCTCCGGGAGCCGAAGAGAGCGGCAGCTTCGCAAAGGTGATGAAATAAGCTGTACAACACTGCGATTGTGTGCGCAGCTTGCCAACTGAGAGAAAACAGTACCTGACCACTCTCCTGCCTTTTCTATTCACATGAACATTCGATTGCAAGCTGTTTTGGACAACTTTCTTTCTCTTCTTGCAAAACACTCTGCAGACCTCCGTGCAGCCTCTAGAACACGATGGGAGATGTTTTTTGTGCTGGCACAGTTTCCCCTTGCCAGACAGAGTGGAAAAGCTTTTTGCTAAGATGTAGACGAGAAGAGAGGCTAAAGACGAAGGTACGGTGCTCTGCAGAGCTAAGCACCGCTCCCGGACCTCTTTCGGCAGAAGGCGCACACCGCAGAGCACTGTGAGCGGCAGAATCGTCTTTGCGCGAAGAAGCAGCTTCTTCGTCTCCGGGAGCCGGAGAGAGCGGCAGCTTCGCAAAGGTGATGAAACAAGCTGTACAGCACTGCGATTGTGTGCGCAGCTTGCCAAGTGAGAGAAAACAGTACCTGACCACTCTCCTGCCTTTTCTATTCACATGAACATTCGATTGCAAGCTGTTTTGGACAACTTTCTTTCTCTTCTTGCAAAACACTCGGCAGACCTCCGTGCAGCCTCTAGAACACGATGGGAGATGTTTTTTGTGCTGGCACTGTTTCTCCTTGCCAGACAGAGTGGAAAAGCTTTTTGCTAAGATGTAGACGAGAAGAGAGGCTAAAGACGAAGGTACGGTGCTCTGCAGAGCTAAGCACCGCTCCCTGACCTCTTTCGGCAGAAGGCGCACACCGCAGAGCACTGTGAGCGGCAGAATCGTCTTTGCGCGAAGAAGCAGCTTCTTCGTCTCCGGGAGCCGGAGAGAGCGGCAGCTTGGCAAAGGTGATGAAACAAGCTGTACAACACTGCGATTGTGTGCGCAGCTTGCCAACTGAGAGAAAACAGTACCTGACCACTCTCCTGCCTTTTCTATTCACATGAACATTCGATTGCAAGCTGTTTTGGACAACTTTCTTTCTCTTCTTGCAAAACACTCTGGAGACCTCCGTGCAGCCTCTAGAACACGATGGGAGATGTTTTTTGTGCTGGCACAGTTTCTCCTTGCCAGACAGAGTGGAAAAGCTTTTTGCTAAGATGTAGACGAGAAGAGAGGCTAAAGACGAAGGTACGGTGCTCTGCAGAGCTAAGCACCGCTCCCGGATCTCTTTCGGCAGAAGGCGCACACCGCAGAGCACTGTGAGCGGCAGAATCGTCTTTGCGCGAAGAAGCAGCTTCTTCGTCTCCGGGAGATGGAGAGAGCGGCAGCTTGGCAAAGGTGATGAAACAAGCTGTACAACACTGCGATTGTGTGCGCAGCTTGTCAACTGAGAGAAAACAGTACCTGACCACTCTCGTGCCTTTTCTATTCACATGAACATTCGATTGCAAGCTGTTTTGGACAACTTTCTTTCTCTTCTTGCAAAACACTCTGCAGACCTCCGTGCAGCCTCTAGAACACGATGGGAGATGTTTTTTGTGCTGGCAAAGTTTCTCCTTGCCAGACAGAGTGGAAAAGCTTTTTGCTAAGATGTAGACGAGAAGAGAGGCTAAAGACGAAGGTACGGTGCTCTGCAGAGCTAAGCACCGCTCCCGGACCTCTTTCGGCAGAAGGCGCACACCGGAGAGCACTGTGAGCGGCAGAATCGTCTTTGCGCGAAGAAGCAGCTTCTTCGTCTCCGGGAGCCGGAGAGAGCGGCAGCTTAGCAAAGGTGATGAAACAAGCTGTACAACACTGCGATTGTGTGCGCAGCTTGCCAACTGAGAGAAAACAGTACCTGACCACTCTCCTGCCTTTTCTATTCACATGAACATTCGATTGCAAGCTGTTTTGGACAACTTTCTTTCTCTTCTTGCAAAACACTCGGCAGACCTCCGTGCAGCCTCTAGAACACGATGGGAGATGTTTTTTGTGCTGGCAAAGTTTCTCCTTGCCAGACAGAGTGGAAAAGCTTTTTGCTAAGATGTAGACGAGAAGAGAGGCTAAAGACGAAGGTACGGTGCTCTGCAGAGCTAAGCACCGCTCCCGGGCGTCTTTCGGCAGAAGGGGCACACCGCAGAGCACTGTGAGCGGCAGAATCGTCTTTGCGCGAAGAAGCAGCTTCTTCGTCTCCGGGAGCCGGAGAGAGCGGCAACTTGGCAAAGGTGATGAAACAAGCTGTACAACACTGCGATTGTGTGCGCAGCTTGCCAACTGAGAGAAAACAGTACCTGACCACTCTCCTGCCTTTTCTATTCACATGAACATTCGATTGCAAGCTGTTTTGGACAACTTTCTTTCTCTTCTTGCAAAACACTCGGCAGACCTCCGTGCAGCCTCTAGAACACGATGGGAGATGTTTTCTGTGCTGGCACAGTTTCTCCTTGCCAGACAGAGTGGAAAAGCTTTTTGCTAAGATGTAGACGAGAAGAGAGGCTAAAGACGAAGGTACGGTGCTCTGCAGAGCTAAGCACCGCTCCCTGACCTCTTTCGGCAGAAGGCGCACACCGCAGAGCACTGTGAGCGGCAGAATCGTCTTTGCGCGAAGAAGCAGCTTCTTCGTCTCCGGGAGCCGGAGAGAGCGGCAGCTTGGCAAAGGTGATGAAACAAGCTGTACAACACTGCGATTGTGTGCGCAGCTTGCCAACTGAGAGAAAAAAGTACCTGACCACTCTCCTGCCTTTTCTATTCACATGAACATTCGATTGCAAGCTGTTTTGGACAACTTTCTTTCTCTTCTTGCAAAACACTCGGCAGACCTCCGTGCAGCCCCTAGAACACGATGGGAGATGTTTTTTGTGCTGGCACTGTTTCTCCTTGCCAGACAGAGTGGAAAAGCTTTTTGCTAAGATGTAGACGAGAAGAGAGGCTAAAGACGAAGGTACGGTGCTCTGCAGAGCTAAGCACCGCTCCCTGACCTCTTTCGGCAGAAGGCGCACACCGCAGAGCACTGTGAGCGGCAGAATCGTCTTTGCGCGAAGAAGCAGCTTCTTCGTCTCCGGGAGCCGGAGAGAGCGGCAGCTTGGCAAAGGTGATGAAACAAGCTGTACAACACTGCGATTGTGTGCGCAGCTTGTCAACTGAGAGAAAACAGTACCTGACCACTCTCGTGCCTTTTCTATTCACATGAACATTCGATTGCAAGCTGTTTTGGACAACTTTCTTTCTCTTCTTGCAAAACACTCGGCAGACCTCAGTGCAGCCTCTAGAACACGATGGGAGATGTTTTCTGTGCTGGCACAGTTTCTCCTTGCCAGACAGAGTGGAAAAGCTTTTTGCTAAGATGTAGACGAGAAGAGAGGCTAAAGACGAAGGTACGGTGCTCTGCAGGGCTAAGCACCGCTCCCGGACCTCTTTCGGCAGAAGGCGCACACCGCAGAGCACTGTGAGCGGCAGAATCGTCTTTACGCGAAGAAGCAGCATCTTCGTCTCCGGGAGCCGGAGAGAGCGGCAGCTTGGCAAAGGTGATGAAACAAGCTGTACAACACTGCGATTGTGTGCGCAGCTTGCCAACTGAGAGAAAACAGTACCTGACCACTCTCCTGCCTTTTCTATTCACATGAACATTCGATTGCAAGCTGTTTTGGACAACTTTCTTTCTCTTCTTGCAAAACACTCTGCAGACCTCCGTGCAGCCTCTAGAACACGATGGGAGATGTTTTTTGTGAGGCAAAGTTTCTCCTTGCCAGACAGAGTGGAAAAGCTTTTTGCTAAGATGTAGACGAGAAGAGAGGCTAAAGACGAAGGTACGGTGCTCTGCAGAGCTAAGCACAGCTCCCGGACCTCTTTCGGCAGAAGGCGCACACCGCAGAGCACTGTGAGCGGCAGAATCGTCTTTGCGCCAAGAAGCAGCTTCTTCGTCTCCGGGAGCCGGAGAGAGCGGCAGCTTGGCAAAGGTGATGAAACAAGCTGTACAACACTGCGATTGTGTGCGCAGCTTGCCAACTGAGAGAAAACAGTACCTGACCACTCTCCTGCCTTTTCTATTCACATGAACATTCGATTGCAAGCTGTTTTGGACAACTTTCTTTCTCTTCTTGCAAAACACTCGGCAGACCTCCGTGCAGCCTCTAGAACACGATGGGAGATGTTTTTTGTGCTGGCACTGTTTCTCCTTGCCAGACAGAGTGGAAAAGCTTTTTGCTAAGATGTAGACGAGAAGAGAGGCTAAAGACGAAGGTACGGTGCTCTGCAGAGCTGAGCACCGCTCCCTGACCTCTTTCGGCAGAAGGCGCACACCGCAGAGCAATGTGAGCGGCAGAATCGTCTTTGCGCGAAGAAGCAGCTTCTTCGTCTCCGGGAGCCGGAGAGAGCGGCAGCTTGGCAAAGGTGATGAAACAAGCTGTACAACACTGCGATTGTGTGCGCAGCTTGTCAACTGAGAGAAAACAGTACCTGACCACTCTCGTGCCTTTTCTATTCACATGAACATTCGATTGCAAGCTGTTTTGGACAACTTTCTTTCTCTTCTTGCAAAACACTCGGCAGACCTCCGTGCAGCCTCTAGAACACGATGGGAGATGTTTTCGGTGCTGGCACAGTTTCTCCTTGCCAGACAGAGTGGAAAAGCTTTTTGCTAAGATGTAGACGAGAAGAGAGGCTAAAGACGAAGGTACGGTGCTCTGCAGAGCTAAGCACCGCTCCCGGACCTCTTTCGGCAGAAGGCGCACACCGCAGAGCACTGTGAGCGGCAGAATCGTCTTTGCGCGAAGAAGCAGCTTCTTCGTCTCCGGGAGCCGGAGAGAGCGGCAGCTTGGCAAAGGTGATGAAACAAGCTGTACAACACTGCGATTGTGTGCGCAGCTTGTCAACTGAGAGAAAACAGTACCTGACCACTCTCCTGCCTTTTCTATTCACATGAACATTCGATTGCAAGCTGTTTTGGACAACTTTCTTTCTCTTCTTGCAAAACACTCGGCAGACCTCCGTGCAGCTTCTAGAACACGATGGGAGATGTTTTCGGTGCTGTCAAAGTTTCTCCTTGCCAGACAGAGTGGAAAAGCTTTTTGCTAAGATGTAGACGAGAAGAGAGGCTAAAGACGAAGGTACGGTGCTCTGCAGAGCTAAGCACCGCTCCCGGACCTCTTTCGGCAGAAGGCGCACACCGCAGAGCACTGTGAGCGGCAGAATCGTCTTTGCGCCAAGAAGCAGCTTCTTCGTCTCCGGGAGCCGGAGAGAGCGGCAGCTTGGCAAAGGTGATGAAACAAGCTGTACAACACTGCGATTGTGTGCGCAGCTTGTCAACTGAGAGAAAACAGTACCTGACCACTCTCCTGCCTTTTCTATTCACATGAACATTCGATTGCAAGCTGTTTTGGACAACTTTCTTTCTCTTCTTGCAAAACACTCTGCAGACCTCCGTGCAGCCTCTAGAACACGATGGGAGATGTTTTCTGTGCTGGCACAGTTTCTCCTTGCCAGACAGAGTGGAAAAGCTTTTTGCTAAGATGTAGACGAGAAGAGAGGCTAAAGACGAAGGTACGGTGCTCTGCAGAGCTAAGCACCGCTCCCGGACCTCTTTCGGCAGAAGGCGCACACCGCAGAGCACTGTGAGCGGCAGAATCTTCTTTGCGCGAAGAAGCAGCTTCTTCGTCTCCGGGAGCCGGAGAGAGCGGCAGCTTGGCAAAGGTGATGAAACAAGCTGTACAACACTGCGATTGTGTGCGCAGCTTGCCAACTGAGAGAAAACAGTACCTGACCACTCTCCTGCCTTTTCTATTCACATGAACATTCGATTGCAAGCTGTTTTGGACAACTTTCTTTCTCTTCTTGAAAAACACTCGGCAGACCTCCGTGCAGCCTCTAGAACACGGTGGGAGATGTTTTCTGTGCTGGCACAGTTTCTCCTTGCCAGACAGAGTGGAAAAGCTTTTTGCTAAGATGTAGACGAGAAGAGAGGCTAAAGACGAAGGTACGGTGCTCTGCAGAGCTAAGCACCGCTCCCGGGCGTCTTTCGGCAGAAGGCGCACACCGCAGAGCACTGTGAGCGGCAGAATCTTCTTTGCGCGAAGAAGCAGCTTCTTCGTCTCCGGGAGCCGGAGAGAGCGGCAGCTTGGCAAAGGTGATGAAACAAGCTGTACAACACTGCGATTGTGTGCGCAGCTTGCCAACTGAGAGAAAACAGTACCTGACCATTCTCCTGCCTTTTCTATTCACATGAACATTCGATTGCAAGCTGTTTTGGACAACTTTCTTTCTCTTCTTGCAAAACACTCTGGAGACCTCCGTGCAGCCTCTAGAACACGATGGGAGATGTTTTCTGTGCTGGCACAGTTTCTCCTTGCCAGACAGAGTGGAAAAGCTTTTTGCTAAGATGTAGACGAGAAGAGAGGCTAAAGACGAAGGTACGGTGCTCTGCAGAGCTTAGCACCGCTCCCGGACCTCTTTCGGCAGAAGGCGCACACCGGAGAGCACTGTGAGCGGCAGAATCGTCTTTGCGCGAAGAAGCAGCTTCTTCGTCTCCGGGAGCTGGAGAGAGCGGCAGCTTGGCAAAGGTGATGAAACAAGCTGTACAACACTGCGATTGTGTGCGCAGCTTGTCAACTGAGAGAAAACAGTACCTGACCACTCTCGTGCCTTTTCTATTCACATGAACATTCGATTGCAAGCTGTTTTGGACAACTTTCTTTCTCTTCTTGCAAAACACTCGGCAGACCTCCGTGCAGCCTCTAGAACACGATGGGAGATGTTTTCGGTGCTGGCACAGTTTCTCCTTGCCAGACAGAGTGGAAAAGCTTTTTGCTAAGATGTAGACGAGAAGAGAGGCTAAAGACTAAGGTCCGGTGCTCTGCAGATCTAAGCACCGCTCCCGGGCCTCTTTCGGCAGAAGGCGCACACCGCAGAGCACAGTGAGCGGCAGAATCGTCTTTGCGCGAAGAAGCAGCTTCTTCGTCTCCGGGAGCCGGAGAGAGCGGCAACTTCGCAAAGGTGATGAAACAAGCTGTACAACACTGCGATTGTGTGCGCAGCTTGCCAACTGAGAGAAAACAGTACCTGACCACTCTCCTGCCTTTTCTAATCACATGAACATTCGATTGGAAGCTGTTTTGGACAACTTTCTTTCTCTTCTTGCAAAACACTCGGCAGACCTCCGTGCAGCCTCTAGAACACGATGGGAGATGTTTTTTGTGCTGGCACAGTTTCTCCTTGCCAGACAGAGTGGAAAAGCTTTTTGCTAAGATGTAGACGAGAAGAGAGGCTAAAGACGAAGGTACGGTGCTCTGCAGAGCTAAGCACCGCTCCCGGACCTCTTTCGGCAGAAGGCGCACACCGGAGAGCACTGTGAGCGGCAGAATCGTCTTTGCGCGAAGAAGCAGCATCTTCGTCTCCGGGAGCCGGAGAGAGCGGCAGCTTGGCAAAGGTGATGAAACAAGCTGTACAACACTGCGATTGTGTGCGCAGCTTTCCAACTGAGAGAAAACAGTACCTGACCACTCTCCTGCCTTTTCTATTCACATGAACATTCGATTGCAAGCTGTTTTGGACAACTTTCTTTCTCTTCTTGCAAAACACTCGGCAGACCTCCGTGCAGCCTCTAGAACACGATGGGAGATGTTTTCTGTGCTGGCACAGTTTCTCCTTGCCAGATAGAGTGGAAAAGCTTTTTGCTAAGATGTAGACGAGAAGAGAGGCTAAAGACGAAGGTACGGTGCTCTGCAGAGCTAAGCACCGCTCCCGGACCTCTTTCGGCAGAAGGCGCACACCGGAGAGCACTGCCAGCGGCAGAATCGTCTTTGCGCGAAGAAGCAGCTTCTTCGGCTCCGGGAGCCGGAGAGAGCGGCAACTTGGCAAAGGTGATGAAACAAGCTGTACAACACTGCGATTGTGTGCGCAGCTTGCCAACTGAGAGAAAACAGTACCTGACCACTCTCCTGCCTTTTCTATTCACATGAACATTCGATTGCAAGCTGTTTTGGACAACTTTCTTTCTCTTCTTGAAAAACACTCGGCAGACCTCCGTGCAGCCTCTAGAACACAATGGGGGATGTTTTCTGTGCTGGCACAGTTTCTCCTTGCCAGACAGAGTGGAAAAGCTTTTTGCTAAGATGTAGACGAGAAGAGAGGCTAAAGACGAAGGTACGGTGCTCTGCAGGGCTAAGCACCGCTCCCTGACCTCTTTCGGCAGAAGGCGCACACCGCAGAGCACTGTGAGCGGCAGAATCGTCTTTGCGCCAAGAAGCAGCTTCTTCGTCTCCGGGAGCCGGAGAGAGCGGCAGCTTGGCAAAGGTGATGAAACAAGCTGTACAACACTGCGATTGTGTGCGCAGCTTGCCAACTGAGAGAAAACACTACCTGACCACTCTCCTGCCTTTTCTATTCACATGAACATTCGATTGCAAGCTGTTTTGGACAACTTTCTTTCTCTTCTTGCAAAACACTCGGCAGACCTCCGTGCAGCCTCTAGAACACGATGGGAGATGTTTTCTGTGCTGGCACAGTTTCTCCTTGCCAGACAGAGTGGAAAAGCTTTTTGCTAAGATGTAGACGAGAAGAGAGGCTAAAGACGAAGGTACGGTGCTCTGCAGAGCTAAGCACCGCTCCCGGGCGTCTTTCGGCAGAAGGCGCACACCGCAGAGCACTGTGAGCGGCAGAATCTTCTTTGCGCGAAGAAGCAGCTTCTTCGTCTCCGGGAGCCGGAGAGAGCGGCAGCTTGGCAAAGGTGATGAAACAAGCTGTACAACACTGCGATTGTGTGCGCAGCTTGCCAACTGAGAGAAAACAGTACCTGACCACTCTCCTGCCTTTTCTATTCACATGAACATTCGATTGCAAGCTGTTTTGGACAACTTTCTTTCTCTTCTTGCAAAACACTCTGCAGACCTCCGTGCAGCCTCTAGAACACGGTGGGAGATGTTTTCTGTGCTGGCACAGTTTCTCCTTGCCAGACAGAGTGGAAAAGCTTTTTGCTAAGATGTAGACGAGAAGAGAGGCTAAAGACGAAGGTACGGTGCTCTGCAGAGCTAAGCACCGCTCCCGGACCTCTTTCGGCAGAAGGCGCACACCGCAGAGCACTGTGAGCGGCAGAATCTTCTTTGCGCGAAGAAGCAGCTTCTTCGTCTCCGGGAGCCGGAGAGAGCGGCAGCTTGGCAAAGGTGATGAAACAAGCTGTACAACACTGCGATTGTGTGCGCAGCTTGCCAACTGAGAGAAAACACTACCTGACCACTCTCCTGCCTTTTCTATTCACATGAACATTCGATTGCAAGCTGTTTTGGACAACTTTCTTTCTCTTCTTGCAAAACACTCTGCAGACCTCCGTGCAGCCTCTAGAACACGATGGGAGATGTTTTCTGTGCTGGCACAGTTTCTCCTTGCCAGACAGAGTGGAAAAGCTTTTTGCTAAGATGTAGACGAGAAGAGAGGCTAAAGACGAAGGTACGGTGCTCTGCAGAGCTAAGCACCGCTCCCGGACCTCTTTCGGCAGAAGGCGCACACCGCAGAGCACTGTGAGCGGCAGAATCGTCTTTGCGCGAAGAAGCAGCTTCTTCGTCTCCGGGAGCGGGAGAGAGCGGCAGCTTGGCAAAGGTGATGAAACAAGCTGTACAACACTGCGATTGTGTGCGCAGCTTGTCAACTGAGAGAAAACAGTACCTGACCACTCTCGTGCCTTTTCTATTCACATGAACATTCGATTGCAAGCTGTTTTGGACAACTTTCTTTCTCTTCTTGCAAAACACTCTGCAGACCTCCGTGCAGCCTCTAGAACACGATGGGAGATGTTTTTTGTGCTGGCAAAGTTTCTCCTTGCCAGACAGAGTGGAAAAGCTTTTGCTAAGATGTAGACGAGAAGAGAGGCTAAAGACGAAGGTTCGATTCTCTGCAGAGCTAAGCACAGCTCCCGGACCTCTTTCGGCAGAAGGCGCACACCGCAGAGCACTGTGAGCGGCAGAATCGTCTTTGCGCGAAGAAGCAGCTTCTTCGTCTCCGGAGCCGGAGGAGAGAGCGGCAGCTTGGCAAAGGTGATGAAACAAGCTGTACAACACTGCGATTGTGTGCGCAGCTTGCCAACTGAGAGAAAACAGTACCTGACCACTCTCCTGCCTTTTCTATTCACATGAACATTCGATTGCAAGCTGTTTTGGACAACTTTCTTTCTCTTCTTGCAAAACACTCTGCAGACCTCCGTGCAGCCTCTAGAACACGATGGGAGATGTTTTATGTCTGGCACAGTTTCTCCTTGCCAGACAGAGTGGAAAAGCTTTTTGCTAAGATGTAGACGAGAAGAGAGGCTAAAGACGAAGGTACGGTGCTCTGCAGAGCTAAGCACCGCTCCGGGCGTCTTTCGGCAGAAGGGGCACACCGCAGAGCACTGTGAGCGGCAGAATCGTCTTTGCGCGAAGAAGCAGCTTCTTCGTCTCCGGGGAGCCGGAGAGAGCGGCAACTTGGCAAAGGTGATGAAACAAGCTGTACAACACTGCGATTGTGTGCGCAGCTTGCCAACTGAGAGAAAACACTACCTGACCACTCTCCTGCCTTTTCTATTCACATGAACATTCGATTGCAAGCTGTTTTGGACAACTTTCTTTCTCTTCTTGCAAAACACTCGGCAGACATCCGTGCAGCCTCTAGAACACGATGGGAGATGTTTTTTGTGCTGGCACAGTTTCTCCTTGCCAGACAGAGTGGAAAAGCTTTTTGCTAAGATGTAGACGAGAAGAGAGGCTAAAGACGAAGGTACGGTGCTCTGCAGAGCTAAGCACCGCTCCCGGGCGTCTTTCGGCAGAAGGCGCACACCGCAGAGCACTTGTGAGCGGCAGAATCGTCTTTGCGCGAAGAAGCAGCTTCTTCGTCTCCGGGAGCCGGAGAGAGCGGCAGCTTGGCAAAGGTGATGAAACAAGCTGTACAACACTGCGATTGTGTTCGCAGCTTGCCAACTGAGAGAAAAAAGTACCTGACCACTCTCCTGCCTTTTCTATTCACATGAACATTCGATTGGAAGCTGTTTTGGACAACTTTCTTTCTCTTCTTGCAAAACACTCGGCAGACCTCCGTGCAGCCTCTAGAACACGATGGGAGATGTTTTCTGTGCTGGCACAGTTTCTCCTTGCCAGACAGAGTGGAAAAGCTTTTTGCTAAGATGTAGACGAGAAGAGAGGCTAAAGACGAAGGTACGGTGCTCTGCAGAGCTAAGCACCGCTCCCGGACGTCTTTCGGCAGAAGGCGCACACCGCAGAGCACTGTGAGCGGCAGAATCGTCTTTGCGCGAAGAAGCAGCTTCTTCGTCTCCGGGAGCCGGAGAGAGCGGCAGCTTGGCAAAGGTGATGAAACAAGCTGTACAACACTGCGATTGTGTGCGCAGCTTGTCAACTGAGAGAAAACAGTACCTGACCACTCTCCTGCCTTTTCTATTCACATGAACATTCGATTGCAAGCTGTTTTGGACAACTTTCTTTCTCTTCTTGCAAAACACTCGGCAGACCTCCGTGCAGCCTCTAGAACACGATGGGAGATGTTTTTTGTGCTGGCACAGTTTCTCCTTGCCAGACAGAGTGGAAAAGCTTTTTGCTAAGATGTAGACGAGAAGAGAGGCTAAAGACGAAGGTACGGTGCTCTGCAGAGCTAAGCACCGCTCCCGGGCGTCTTTCGGCAGAAGGCGCACACCGCAGAGCACTGTGAGCGGCAGAATCGTCTTTGCGCGAAGAAGCAGCTTCTTCGTCTCCGGGAGCCGGAGAGAGCGGCAGCTTGGCAAAGGTGATGAAACAAGCTGTACAACACTGCGATTGTGTGCGCAGCTTGCCAACTGAGAGAAAACAGTACCTGACCACTCTCCTGCCTTTTCTAATCACATGAACATTCGATTGGAAGCTGTTTTGGACAACTTTCTTTCTCTTCTTGCAAAACACTCGGCAGACCTCCGTGCAGCCTCTAGAACACGATGGGAGATGTTTTTTGTGCTGGCACTGTTTCTCCTTGCCAGACAGAGTGGAAAAGCTTTTTGCTAAGATGTAGACGAGAAGAGAGGCTAAAGACGAAGGTACGGTGCTCTGCAGAGCTAAGCACCGCTCCCGGACCTCTTTCGGCAGAAGGCGCACACCGGAGAGCACTGTGAGCGGCAGAATCGTCTTTGCGCGAAGAAGCCGCATCTTCGTCTCCGGGAGCCGGAGAGAGCGGCAGCTTGGCAAAGGTGATGAAACAAGCTGTACAACACTGCGATTGTGTGCGCAGCTTTCCAACGGAGAGAAAACAGTACCTGACCACTCTCCTGCCTTTTCTATTCACATGAACATTCGATTGCAAGCTGTTTTGGACAACTTTCTTTCTCTTCTTGCAAAACACTCTGCAGACCTCCGTGCAGCCTATAGAACACGATGGGAGATGTTTTCTGTGCTGGCACAGTTTCTCCTTGCCAGACAGAGTGGAAAAGCTTTTTGCTAAGATGTAGACGAGAAGAGAGGCTAAAGACGAAGGTACGGTGCTCTGCAGAGCTAAGCACCGCTCCCTGACCTCTTTCGGCAGAAGGCGCACACCGCAGAGCACTGTGAGCGGCAGAATCGTCTTTGCGCGAAGAAGCAGCTTCTTCGTCTCCCGGAGCTGGAGAGAGCGGCAGCTTGGCAAAGGTGATGAAACAAGCTGTACAACACTGCGATTGTGTGCGCAGCTTGTCAACTGAGAGAAAACAGTACCTGACCACTCTCCTGCATTTTCTATTCACATGAACATTCGATTGCAAGCTGTTTTGGACAACTTTCTTTCTCTTCTTGAAAAACACTCGGCAGACCTCCGTGCAGCCTCTAGAACACGATGGGAGATGTTTTTTGTGCTGGCACAGTTTCTCCTTGCCAGACAGAGTGGAAAAGCTTTTTGCTAAGATGTAGACGAGAAGAGAGGCTAAAGACGAAGGTACGGTGCTCTGCAGAGCTAAGCACCGCTCCCGGGCGTCTTTCGGCAGAAGGCGCACACCGCAGAGCACTGTGAACGGCAGAATCGTCTTTGCGCGAAGAAGCAGCTTCTTCGTCTCCGGGAGCCGGAGAGAGCGGCAGCTTGGCAAAGGTGATGAAACAAGCTGTACAACACTGCGATTGTGTGCGCAGCTTGCCAACTGAGAGAAAACAGTACCTGACCACTCTCCTGCCTTTTCTATTCACATGAACATTCGATTGCAAGCTGTTTTGGACAACTTTCTTTCTCTTCTTGCAAAACACTCTGCAGACCTCCGTGCAGCCTCTAGAACACGATGGGAGATGTTTTTTGTGCTGGCACAGTTTCTCCTTGCCAGACAGAGTGGAAAAGCTTTTTGCTAAGATGTAGACGAGAAGAGAGGCTAAAGACGAAGGTACGGTGCTCTGCAGAGCTAAGCACCGCTCCCGGACCTCTTTCGGCAGAAGGCGCACACCGGAGAGCACTGTGAGCGGCAGAATCGTCTTTGCGCGAAGAAGCAGCTTCTTCGGCTCCTGGAGCCGGAGAGAGCGGCAGCTTGGCAAAGGTGATGAAACAAGCTGTACAACACTGCGATTGTGTGCGCAGCTTGCCAACTGAGAGAAAACACTACCTGACCACTCTCCTGCCTTTTCTATTCACATGAACATTCGATTGGAAGCTGTTTTGGACAACTTTCTTTCTCTTCTTGCAAAACACTCAGCAGACCTCCGTGCAGCCTCTAGAACACGATGGGAGATGTTTTTTGTGCTGGCACTGTTTCTCCTTGCCAGACAGAGTGGAAAAGCTTTTTGCTAAGATGTAGACGAGAAGAGAGGCTAAAGACGAAGGTACGGTGCTCTGCAGAGCTAAGCACCGCTCCCTGACCTCTTTCGGCAGAAGGCGCACACCGCAGAGCACTGTGAGCGGCAGAATCGTCTTTGCGCGAAGAAGCAGCTTCTTCGTCTCCGGGAGCCGGAGAGAGCGGCAGCTTGGCAAAGGTGATGAAACAAGCTGTACAACACTGCGATTGTGTGCGCAGCTTGCCAACTGAGAGAAAACAGTACCTGACCACTCTCCTGCCTTTTCTATTCACATGAACATTCGATTGCAAGCTGTTTTGGACAACTTTCTTTCTCTTCTTGCAAAACACTCTGGAGACCTCCGTGCAGCCTCTAGAACACGATGGGAGATGTTTTCTGTGCTGGCACAGTTTCTCCTTGCCAGACAGAGTGGAAAAGCTTTTTGCTAAGATGTAGACGAGAAGAGAGGCTAAAGACGAAGGTACGGTGCTCTGCAGAGCTAAGCACAGCTCCCGGGCCTCTTTCGGCAGAAGGCGCACACCGCAGAGCACTGTGAGCGGCAGAATCGTCTTTGCGCGAAGAAGCAGCTTCTTCGTCTCCGGGAGCTGGAGAGAGCGGCAGCTTGGCAAAGGTGATGAAACAAGCTGTACAACACTGCGATTGTGTGCGCAGCTTGTCAACTGAGAGAAAACAGTACCTGACCACTCTCGTGCCTTTTCTATTCACATGAACATTCGATTGCAAGCTGTTTTGGACAACTTTCTTTCTCTTCTTGCAAAACTCTCGGCAGACCTCCGTGCAGCCTCTAGAACACGATGGGAGATGTTTTTTGTGCTGGCACAGTTTCTCCTTGCCAGACAGAGTGGAAAAGCTTTTTGCTAAGATGTAGACGAGAAGAGAGGCTAAAGACGAAGGTACGGTGCTCTGCAGAGCTAAGCACCGCTCCCGGGCGTCTTTCGGCAGAAGGGGCACACCGCAGAGCACTGTGAGCGGCAGAATCGTCTTTGCGCGAAGAAGCAGCTTCTTCGTCTCCGGGAGCCGGAGAGAGCGGCAACTTGGCAAAGGTGATGAAACAAGTTGTACAACACTGCGATTGTGTGCGCAGCTTGCCAACTGAGAGAAAACACTACCTGACCACTCTCCTGCCTTTTCTATTCACATGAACATTCGATTGCAAGCTGTTTTGGACAACTTTCTTTCTCTTCTTGCAAAACACTCGGCAGACCTCCGTGCAGCCTCTAGAACACGATGGGAGATGTTTTCTGTGCTGGCACAGTTTCTCCTTGCCAGACAGAGTGGAAAAGCTTTTTGCTAAGATGTAGACGAGAAGAGAGGCTAAAGACGAAGGTACGGTGCTCTGCAGAGCTAAGCACCGCTCCCTGACCTCTTTCGGCAGAAGGCGCACACCGCAGAGCACTGTGAGCGGCAGAATCGTCTTTGCGCGAAGAAGCAGCTTCTTCGTCTCCGGGAGCCGGAGAGAGCGGCAGCTTGGCAAAGGTGATGAAACAAGCTGTACAACACTGCGACTGTGTGCGCAGCTTGCCAACTGAGAGAAAAAAGTACCTGACCACTCTCCTGCCTTTTCTATTCACATGAACATTCGATTGCAAGCTGTTTTGGACAACTTTCTTTCTCTTCTTGCAAAACACTCGGCAGACCTCCGTGCAGCTTCTAGAACACGATGGGGGATGTTTTCGGTGCTGGCAAAGTTTCTCCTTGCCAGACAGAGTGGAAAAGCTTTTTGCTAAGATGTAGACGAGAAGAGAGGCTAAAGACGAAGGTACGGTGCTCTGCAGAGCTAAGCACCGCTCCCGGACCTCTTTCGGCAGAAGGCGCACACCGCAGAGCACTGTGAGCGGCAGAATCGTCTTTGCGCCAAGAAGCAGCTTCTTCGTCTCCGGGAGCCGGAGAGAGCGGCAGCTTGGCAAAGGTGATGAAACAAGCTGTACAACACTGCGATTGTGTGCGCAGCTTGCCAAGTGAGAGAAAATAGTACCTGACCACTCTCCTGCCTTTTCTCTTCACATGAACATTCGATTGCAAGCTGTTTTGGACAACTTTCTTTCTCTTCTTGCAAAACACTCGGCAGACCTCCGTGCAGCCTCTAGAACACGATGGGAGATGTTTTCTGTGCTGGCACAGTTTCTCCTTGCCAGACAGAGTGGAAAAGCTTTTTGCTATGATGTAGACGAGAAGAGAGGCTAAAGACGAAGGTACGGTGCTCTGCAGAGCTAAGCACCGCTCCCGGACCTCTTTCGGCAGAAGGCGCACACCGCAGAGCACTGTGAGCGGCAGAATCGTCTTTGCGCGAAGAAGCAGCTTCTTCGTCTCCGGGAGCCGGAGAGAGCGGCAGCTTGGCAAAGGTGATGAAACAAGCTGTACAACACTGCGATTGTGTGCGCAGCTTGCCAACTGAGAGAAAACAGTACCTGACCACTCTCCTGCCTTTTCTATTCACATGAACATTCGATTGCAAGCTGTTTTGGACAACTTTCTTTCTCTTCTTGCAAAACACTCTGCAGACCTCCGTGCAGCCTCTAGAACACGATGGGAGATGTTTTTTGTGCTGGCACAGTTTCCCCTTGCCAGACAGAGTGGAAAAGCTTTTTGCTAAGATGTAGACGAGAAGAGAGGCTAAAGACGAAGGTACGGTGCTCTGCAGAGCTAAGCACCGCTCCCGGACCTCTTTCGGCAGAAGGCGCACACCGCAGAGCACTGTGAGCGGCAGAATCGTCTTTGCGCGAAGAAGCAGCTTCTTCGTCTCCGGGAGCCGGAGAGAGCGGCAGCTTCGCAAAGGTGATGAAACAAGCTGTACAGCACTGCGATTGTGTGCGCAGCTTGCCAAGTGAGAGAAAACAGTACCTGACCACTCTCCTGCCTTTTCTATTCACATGAACATTCGATTGCAAGCTGTTTTGGACAACTTTCTTTCTCTTCTTGCAAAACACTCGGCAGACCTCCGTGCAGCCTCTAGAACACGATGGGAGATGTTTTTTGTGCTGGCACTGTTTCTCCTTGCCAGACAGAGTGGAAAAGCTTTTTGCTAAGATGTAGACGAGAAGAGAGGCTAAAGACGAAGGTACGGTGCTCTGCAGAGCTAAGCACCGCTCCCTGACCTCTTTCGGCAGAAGGCGCACACCGCAGAGCACTGTGAGCGGCAGAATCGTCTTTGCGCGAAGAAGCAGCTTCTTCGTCTCCGGGAGCCGGAGAGAGCGGCAGCTTGGCAAAGGTGATGAAACAAGCTGTACAACACTGCGATTGTGTGCGCAGCTTGCCAACTGAGAGAAAACAGTACCTGACCACTCTCCTGCCTTTTCTATTCACATGAACATTCGATTGCAAGCTGTTTTGGACAACTTTCTTTCTCTTCTTGCAAAACACTCTGGAGACCTCCGTGCAGCCTCTAGAACACGATGGGAGATGTTTTTTGTGCTGGCACAGTTTCTCCTTGCCAGACAGAGTGGAAAAGCTTTTTGCTAAGATGTAGACGAGAAGAGAGGCTAAAGACGAAGGTACGGTGCTCTGCAGAGCTAAGCACCGCTCCCGGACCTCTTTCGGCAGAAGGCGCACACCGGAGAGCACTGTGAGCGGCAGAATCGTCTTTGCGCGAAGAAGCAGCTTCTTCGTCTCCGGGAGATGGAGAGAGCGGCAGCTTGGCAAAGGTGATGAAACAAGCTGTACAACACTGCGATTGTGTGCGCAGCTTGCCAACTGAGAGAAAACAGTACCTGACCACTCTCCTGCCTTTTCTATTCACATGAACATTCGATTGCAAGCTGTTTTGGACAACTTTCTTTCTCTTCTTGCAAAACTCTCGGCAGACCTCCGTGCAGCCTCTAGAACACGATGGGAGATGTTTTTTGTGCTGGCAAAGTTTCTCCTTGCCAGACAGAGTGGAAAAGCTTTTTGCTAAGATGTAGACGAGAAGAGAGGCTAAAGACGAAGGTACGGTGCTCTGCAGAGCTAAGCACCGCTCCCTGACCTCTTTCGGCAGAAGGCGCACACCGCAGAGCACTGTGAGCGGCAGAATCGTCTTTGCGCGAAGAAGCAGCTTCTTCGTCTCCGGCAGCCGGAGAGAGCGGCAGCTTGGCAAAGGTGATGAAACAAGCTGTACAACACTGCGATTGTGTGCGCAGCTTGCCAACTGAGAGAAAAAAGTACCTGACCACTCTCCTGCCTTTTCTATTCACATGAACATTCGATTGCAAGCTGTTTTGGACAACTTTCTTTCTCTTCTTGCAAAACACTCGGCAGACCTCCGTGCAGCCTCTAGAACACGATGGGGGATGTTTTCGGTGCTGGCAAAGTTTCTCCTTGCCAGACAGAGTGGAAAAGCTTTTTGCTAAGATGTAGACGAGAAGAGAGGCTAAAGACGAAGGTACGGTGCTCTGCAGAGCTAAGCACCGCTCCCGGACCTCTTTCGGCAGAAGGCGCACACCGCAGAGCACTGTGAGCGGCAGAATCGTCTTTGCGCGAAGAAGCAGCTTCTTCGTCTCCGGGAGCTGGAGAGAGCGGCAGCTTGGCAAAGGTGATCAAAACAAGCTGTACAACACTGCGATTGTGTGCGCAGCTTGTCAACTGAGAGAAAACAGTACCTGACCACTCTCCTGCATTTTCTATTCACATGAAGATTCGATTGCAAGCTGTTTTGGACAACTTTCTTTCTCTTCTTGAAAAGCACTCGGCAGACCTCCGTGCAGCCTCTAGAACACGATGGGAGATGTTTTTTGTGCTGGCACAGTTTCTCCTTGCCAGACAGAGTGGAAAAGCTTTTTGCTAAGATGTAGACGAGAAGAGAGGCTAAAGACGAAGGTACGGTGCTCTGCAGAGCTAAGCACCGCTCCCGGGCGTCTTTCGGCAGAAGGCGCACACCGCAGAGCACTGTGAACGGCAGAATCGTCTTTGCGCGAAGAAGCAGCTTCTTCGTCTCCGGGAGCCGAAGAGAGCGGCAGCTTCGCAAAGGTGATGAAATAAGCTGTACAACACTGCGATTGTGTGCGCAGCTTGCCAACTGAGAGAAAACAGTACCTGACCACTCTCCTGCCTTTTCTATTCACATGAACATTCGATTGCAAGCTGTTTTGGACAACTTTCTTTCTCTTCTTGCAAAACACTCTGCAGACCTCCGTGCAGCCTCTAGAACACGATGGGAGATGTTTTTTGTGCTGGCACAGTTTCCCCTTGCCAGACAGAGTGGAAAAGCTTTTTGCTAAGATGTAGACGAGAAGAGAGGCTAAAGACGAAGGTACGGTGCTCTGCAGAGCTAAGCACCGCTCCCGGACCTCTTTCGGCAGAAGGCGCACACCGCAGAGCACTGTGAGCGGCAGAATCGTCTTTGCGCGAAGAAGCAGCTTCTTCGTCTCCGGGAGCCGGAGAGAGCGGCAGCTTCGCAAAGGTGATGAAACAAGCTGTACAGCACTGCGATTGTGTGCGCAGCTTTCCAAGTGAGAGAAAACAGTACCTGACCACTCTCCTGCCTTTTCTATTCACATGAACATTCGATTGCAAGCTGTTTTGGACAACTTTCTTTCTCTTCTTGCAAAACACTCGGCAGACCTCCGTGCAGCCTCTAGAACACGATGGGAGATGTTTTTTGTGCTGGCACTGTTTCTCCTTGCCAGACAGAGTGGAAAAGCTTTTTGCTAAGATGTAGACGAGAAGAGAGGCTAAAGACGAAGGTACGGTGCTCTGCAGAGCTAAGCACCGCTCCCTGACCTCTTTCGGCAGAAGGCGCACACCGCAGAGCACTGTGAGCGGCAGAATCGTCTTTGCGCGAAGAAGCAGCTTCTTCGTCTCCGGGAGCCGGAGAGAGCGGCAGCTTGGCAAAGGTGATGAAACAAGCTGTACAACACTGCGATTGTGTGCGCAGCTTGCCAACTGAGAGAAAACAGTACCTGACCACTCTCCTGCCTTTTCTATTCACATGAACATTCGATTGCAAGCTGTTTTGGACAACTTTCTTTCTCTTCTTGCAAAACACTCTGGAGACCTCCGTGCAGCCTCTAGAACACGATGGGAGATGTTTTTTGTGCTGGCACAGTTTCTCCTTGCCAGACAGAGTGGAAAAGCTTTTTGCTAAGATGTAGACGAGAAGAGAGGCTAAAGACGAAGGTACGGTGCTCTGCAGAGCTAAGCACCGCTCCCGGACCTCTTTCGGCAGAAGGCGCACACCGGAGAGCACTGTGAGCGGCAGAATCGTCTTTGCGCGAAGAAGCAGCTTCTTCGTCTCCGGGAGCCGGAGAGAGCGGCAGCTTGGCAAAGGTGATGAAACAAGCTGTACAACACTGCGATTGTGTGCGCAGCTTGCCAACTGAGAGAAAACAGTACCTGACCACTCTCCTGCCTTTTCTATTCACATGAACATTCGATTGCAAGCTGTTTTGGACAACTTTCTTTCTCTTCTTGCAAAACTCTCGGCAGACCTCCGTGCAGCCTCTAGAACACGATGGGAGATGTTTTTTGTGCTGGCAAAGTTTCTCCTTGCCAGACAGAGTGGAAAAGCTTTTTGCTAAGATGTAGACGAGAAGAGAGGCTAAAGACGAAGGTACGGTGCTCTGCAGAGCTAAGCACCGCTCCCTGACCTCTTTCGGCAGAAGGCGCACACCGCAGAGCACTGTGAGCGGCAGAATCGTCTTTGCGCGAAGAAGCAGCTTCTTCGTCTCCGGCAGCCGGAGAGAGCGGCAGCTTGGCAAAGGTGATGAAACAAGCTGTACAACACTGCGATTGTGTGCGCAGCTTGCCAACTGAGAGAAAAAAGTACCTGACCACTCTCCTGCCTTTTCTATTCACATGAACATTCGATTGCAAGCTGTTTTGGACAACTTTCTTTCTCTTCTTGCAAAACACTCGGCAGACCTCCGTGCAGCCTCTAGAACACGATGGGGGATGTTTTCGGTGCTGGCAAAGTTTCTCCTTGCCAGACAGAGTGGAAAAGCTTTTTGCTAAGATGTAGACGAGAAGAGAGGCTAAAGACGAAGGTACGGTGCTCTGCAGAGCTAAGCACCGCGGCCGGACCTCTTTCGGCAGAAGGCGCACACCGCAGAGCACTGTGAGCGGCAGAATCGTCTTTGCGCGAAGAAGCAGCTTCTTCGTCTCCGGGAGCTGGAGAGAGCGGCAGCTTCGCAAAGGTGATGAAACAAGCTGTACAACACTGCGATTGTGTGCGCAGCTTGCCAAGTGAGAGAAAACAGTACCTGACCACTCTCCTGCCTTTTCTATTCACATGAACATTCGATTGCAAGCTGTTTTGGACAACTTTCTTTCTCTTCTTGCAAAACACTCTGGAGACCTCCGTGCAGCCTCTAGAACACGATGGGAGATGTTTTTTGTGCTGGCACAGTTTCTCCTTGCCAGACAGAGTGGAAAAGCTTTTTGCTAAGATGTAGACGAGAAGAGAGGCTAAAGACGAAGGTACGGTGCTCTGCAGAGCTAAGCACCGCTCCCGGGCGTCTTTCGGCAGAAGGCGCACACCGCAGAGCACTGTGAGCGGCAGAATCGTCTTTGCGCGAAGAAGCAGCTTCTTCGTCTCCGGGAGATGGAGAGAGCGGCAGCTTGGCAAAGGTGATGAAACAAGCTGTACAACACTGCGATTGTGTGCGCAGCTTGTCAACTGAGAGAAAACAGTACCTGACCACTCTCCTGCCTTTTCTATTCACATGAACATTCGATTGCAAGCTGTTTTGGACAACTTTCTTTCTCTTCTTGCAAAACACTCGGCAGACCTCCGTGCAGCCTCTAGAACACAATGGGAGATGTTTTCTGTGCTGGCACAGTTTCTCCTTGCCAGACAGAGTGGAAAAGCTTTTTGCTAAGATGTAGACGAGAAGAGAGGCTAAAGACGAAGGTACGGTGCTCTGCAGAGCTAAGCACCGCTCCCGGACCTCTTTCGGCAGAAGGCGCACACCGCAGAGCACTGTGAGCGGCAGAATCGTCTTTGCGCGAAGAAGCAGCTTCTTCGTCTCCGGGAGCCGGAGAGAGCGGCAGCTTCGCAAAGGTGATGAAACAAGCTGTACAGCACTGCGATTGTGTGCGCAGCTTGCCAAGTGAGAGAAAACAGTACCTGACCACTCTCCTGCCTTTTCTATTCACATGAACATTCGATTGCAAGCTGTTTTGGACAACTTTCTTTCTCTTCTTGCAAAACACTCGGCAGACCTCCGTGCAGCCTCTAGAACACGATGGGAGATGTTTTTTGTGCTGGCAAAGTTTCTCCTTGCCAGACAGAGTGGAAAAGCTTTTTGCTAAGATGTAGACGAGAAGAGAGGCTAAAGACGAAGGTACGGTGCTCTGCAGAGCTAAGCACCGCTCCCTGACCTCTTTCGGCAGAAGGCGCACACCGCAGAGCACTGTGAGCGGCAGAATCGTCTTTGCGCGAAGAAGCAGCTTCTTCGTCTCCGGCAGCCGGAGAGAGCGGCAGCTTGGCAAAGGTGATGAAACAAGCTGTACAACACTGCGATTGTGTGCGCAGCTTGCCAACTGAGAGAACACAGTACCTGACCACTCTCCTGCCTTTTCTATTCACATGAACATTCGATTGCAAGCTGTTTTGGACAACTTTCTTTCTCTTCTTGCAAAACTCTCGGCAGACCTCCGTGCAGCCTCTAGAACACGATGGGAGATGTTTTTTGTGCTGGCAAAGTTTCTCCTTGCCAGACAGAGTGGAAAAGCTTTTTGCTAAGATGTAGACGAGAAGAGAGGCTAAAGATGAAGGTACGGTGCTCTGCAGAGCTAAGCACCGCTCCCGGACCTCTTTCGGCAGAAGGCGCACACCGCAGAGCACTGTGAGCGGCAGAATCGTCTTTGCGCGAAGAAGCAGCTTCTTCGTCTCCGGGAGCCGGAGATGGGGGCAGCTTCGCAAAGGTGATGAAACAAGCTGTACAACACTGCGATTGTGTGCGCAGCTTGCCAAGTGAGAGAAAACAGTACCTGACCACTCTCCTGCCTTTTCTATTCACATGAACATTCGATTGCAAGCTGTTTTGGACAACTTTCTTTCTCTTCTTGCAAAACACTCGGCAGACCTCCGTGCAGCCTCTAGAACACAATGGGAGATGTTTTCTGTGCTGGCACAGTTTCTCCTTGCCAGACAGAGTGGAAAAGCTTTTTGCTAAGATGTAGACGAGAAGAGAGGCTAAAGACGAAGGTACGGTGCTCTGCAGAGCTAAGCACCGCTCCCGGACGTCTTTCGGCAGAAGGCGCACACCGCAGAGCACTGTGAGCGGCAGAATGGTCTTTGCGCGAAGAAGCAGCTTCTTCGTCTCCGGGAGCTGGAGAGAGCGGCAGCTTGGCAAAGGTGATCAAAACAAGCTGTACAACACTGCGATTGTGTGCGCAGCTTGTCAACTGAGAGAAAACAGTACCTGACCACTCTCCTGCATTTTCTATTCACATGAACATTCGATTGCAAGCTGTTTTGGACAACTTTCTTTCTCTTCTTGAAAAACACTCGGCAGACCTCCGTGCAGCCTCTAGAACACGATGGGAGATGTTTTTTGTGCTGGCACAGTTTCTCCTTGCCAGACAGAGTGGAAAAGCTTTTTGCTAAGATGTAGACGAGAAGAGAGGCTAAAGACGAAGGTACGGTGCTCTGCAGAGCTAAGCACCGCTCCCGGGCGTCTTTCGGCAGAAGGCGCACACCGCAGAGCACTGTGAACGGCAGAATCGTCTTTGCGCGAAGAAGCAGCTTCTTCGTCTCCGGGAGCCGAAGAGAGCGGCAGCTTCGCAAAGGTGATGAAATAAGCTGTACAACACTGCGATTGTGTGCGCAGCTTGCCAACTGAGAGAAAACAGTACCTGACCACTCTCCTGCCTTTTCTATTCACATGAACATTCGATTGCAAGCTGTTTTGGACAACTTTCTTTCTCTTCTTGCAAAACACTCTGCAGACCTCCGTGCAGCCTCTAGAACACGATGGGAGATGTTTTTTGTGCTGGCACAGTTTCCCCTTGCCAGACAGAGTGGAAAAGCTTTTTGCTAAGATGTAGACGAGAAGAGAGGCTAAAGACGAAGGTACGGTGCTCTGCAGAGCTAAGCACCGCTCCCGGACCTCTTTCGGCAGAAGGCGCACACCGCAGAGCACTGTGAGCGGCAGAATCGTCTTTGCGCGAAGAAGCAGCTTCTTCGTCTCCGGGAGCCGGAGAGAGCGGCAGCTTCGCAAAGGTGATGAAACAAGCTGTACAGCACTGCGATTGTGTGCGCAGCTTGCCAAGTGAGAGAAAACAGTACCTGACCACTCTCCTGCCTTTTCTATTCACATGAACATTCGATTGCAAGCTGTTTTGGACAACTTTCTTTCTCTTCTTGCAAAACACTCGGCAGACCTCCGTGCAGCCTCTAGAACACGATGGGAGATGTTTTTTGTGCTGGCACTGTTTCTCCTTGCCAGACAGAGTGGAAAAGCTTTTTGCTAAGATGTAGACGAGAAGAGAGGCTAAAGACGAAGGTACGGTGCTCTGCAGAGCTAAGCACCGCTCCCTGACCTCTTTCGGCAGAAGGCGCACACCGCAGAGCACTGTGAGCGGCAGAATCGTCTTTGCGCGAAGAAGCAGCTTCTTCGTCTCCGGGAGCCGGAGAGAGCGGCAGCTTGGCAAAGGTGATGAAACAAGCTGTACAACACTGCGATTGTGTGCGCAGCTTGCCAACTGAGAGAAAACAGTACCTGACCACTCTCCTGCCTTTTCTATTCACATGAACATTCGATTGCAAGCTGTTTTGGACAACTTTCTTTCTCTTCTTGCAAAACACTCTGGAGACCTCCGTGCAGCCTCTAGAACACGATGGGAGATGTTTTTTGTGCTGGCACAGTTTCTCCTTGCCAGACAGAGTGGAAAAGCTTTTTGCTAAGATGTAGACGAGAAGAGAGGCTAAAGACGAAGGTACGGTGCTCTGCAGAGCTAAGCACCGCTCCCGGATCTCTTTCGGCAGAAGGCGCACACCGCAGAGCACTGTGAGCGGCAGAATCGTCTTTGCGCGAAGAAGCAGCTTCTTCGTCTCCGGGAGATGGAGAGAGCGGCAGCTTGGCAAAGGTGATGAAACAAGCTGTACAACACTGCGATTGTGTGCGCAGCTTGTCAACTGAGAGAAAACAGTACCTGACCACTCTCGTGCCTTTTCTATTCACATGAACATTCGATTGCAAGCTGTTTTGGACAACTTTCTTTCTCTTCTTGCAAAACACTCTGCAGACCTCCGTGCAGCCTCTAGAACACGATGGGAGATGTTTTTTGTGCTGGCACAGTTTCTCCTTGCCAGACAGAGTGGAAAAGCTTTTTGCTAAGATGTAGACGAGAAGAGAGGCTAAAGACGAAGGTACGGTGCTCTGCAGAGCTAAGCACCGCTCCCGGACCTCTTTCGGCAGAAGGCGCACACCGCAGAGCACTGTGAGCGGCAGAATCGTCTTTGCGCGAAGAAGCAGCTTCTTCGTCTCCGGGAGCCGGAGAGAGCGGCAGCTTAGCAAAGGTGATGAAACAAGCTGTACAACACTGCGATTGTGTGCGCAGCTTGCCAACTGAGAGAAAACACTACCTGACCACTCTCCTGCCTTTTCTATTCACATGAACATTCGATTGCAAGCTGTTTTGGACAACTTTCTTTCTCTTCTTGCAAAACACTCGGCAGACCTCCGTGCAGCCTCTAGAACACAATGGGAGATGTTTTCTGTGCTGGCACAGTTTCTCCTTGCCAGACAGAGTGGAAAAGCTTTTTGCTAAGATGTAGACGAGAAGAGAGGCTAAAGACGAAGGTACGGTGCTCTGCAGAGCTAAGCACCGCTCCCGGACCTCTTTCGGCAGAAGGCGCACACCGCAGAGCACTGTGAGCGGCAGAATCGTCTTTGCGCGAAGAAGCAGCTTCTTCGTCTCCGGGAGCCGGAGAGAGCGGCAGCTTCGCAAAGGTGATGAAACAAGCTGTACAGCACTGCGATTGTGTGCGCAGCTTGCCAAGTGAGAGAAAACAGTACCTGACCACTCTCCTGCCTTTTCTATTCACATGAACATTCGATTGCAAGCTGTTTTGGACAACTTTCTTTCTCTTCTTGCAAAACACTCGGCAGACCTCCGTGCAGCCTCTAGAACACGATGGGAGATGTTTTTTGTGCTGGCACTGTTTCTCCTTGCCAGACAGAGTGGAAAAGCTTTTTGCTAAGATGTAGACGAGAAGAGAGGCTAAAGACGAAGGTACGGTGCTCTGCAGAGCTAAGCACCGCTCCCGGGCGTCTTTCGGCAGAAGGCGCACACCGCAGAGCACTGTGAGCGGCAGAATCGTCTTTGCGCGAAGAAGCAGCTTCTTCGTCTCCGGGAGCCGGAGAGAGCGGCAGCTTGGCAAAGGTGATGAAACAAGCTGTACAACACTGCGATTGTGTGCGCCGCTTGCCAACTGAGAGAAAACAGTACCTGACCACTCTCCTGCCTTTTCTATTCACATGAACATTCGATTGCAAGCTGTTTTGGACAACTTTCTTTCTCTTCTTGCAAAACACTCGGCAGACCTCCGTGCAGCCTCTAGAACACGATGGGAGATGTTTTCTGTGCTGGCACAGTTTCTCCTTGCCAGACAGAGTGGAAAAGCTTTTTGCTAAGATGTAGACGAGAAGAGAGGCTAAAGACGAAGGTACGGTGCTCTGCAGAGCTAAGCACCGCTCCCGGGCGTCTTTCGGCAGAAGGGGCACACCGCAGAGCACTGTGAGCGGCAGAATCGTCTTTGCGCGAAGAAGCAGCTTCTTCGTCTCCGGGAGCCGGAGAGAGCGGCAGCTTGGCAAAGGTGATGAAACAAGCTGTACAACACTGCGATTGTGTGCGCAGCTTGCCAACTGAGAGAAAACACTACCTGACCACTCTCCTGCCTTTTCTATTCACATGAACATTCGATTGCAAGCTGTTTTGGACAACTTTCTTTCTCTTCTTGCAAAACTCTCGGCAGACCTCCGTGCAGCCTCTAGAACACGATGGGAGATGTTTTTTGTGCTGGCAAAGTTTCTCCTTGCCAGACAGAGTGGAAAAGCTTTTTGCTAAGATGTAGACGAGAAGAGAGGCTAAAGACGAAGGTACGGTGCTCTGCAGAGCTAAGCACCGCTCCCTGACCTCTTTCGGCAGAAGGCGCACACCGCAGAGCACTGTGAGCGGCAGAATCGTCTTTGCGCGAAGAAGCAGCTTCTTCGTCTCCGGCAGCCGGAGAGAGCGGCAGCTTGGCAAAGGTGATGAAACAAGCTGTACAACACTGCGATTGTGTGCGCAGCTTGCCAACTGAGAGAAAAAAGTACCTGACCACTCTCCTGCCTTTTCTATTCACATGAACATTCGATTGCAAGCTGTTTTGGACAACTTTCTTTCTCTTCTTGCAAAACTCTCGGCAGACCTCCGTGCAGCCTCTAGAACACGATGGGGGATGTTTTCGGTGCTGGCAAAGTTTCTCCTTGCCAGACAGAGTGGAAAAGCTTTTTGCTAAGATGTAGACGAGAAGAGAGGCTAAAGACGAAGGTACGGTGCTCTGCAGAGCTAAGCACCGCGGCCGGACCTCTTTCGGCAGAAGGCGCACACCGCAGAGCACTGTGAGCGGCAGAATCGTCTTTGCGCGAAGAAGCAGCTTCTTCGTCTCCGGGAGCCGGAGAGAGCGGCAGCTTCGCAAAGGTGATGAAACAAGCTGTACAACACTGCGATTGTGTGCGCAGCTTGCCAAGTGAGAGAAAACAGTACCTGACCACTCTCCTGCCTTTTCTATTCACATGAACATTCGATTGCAAGCTGTTTTGGACAACTTTCTTTCTCTTCTTGCAAAACACTCGGCAGACCTCCGTGCAGCCTCTAGAACACAATGGGAGATGTTTTCTGTGCTGGCAAAGTTTCTCCTTGCCAGACAGAGTGGAAAAGCTTTTTGCTAAGATGTAGACGAGAAGAGAGGCTAAAGACGAAGGTACGGTGCTCTGCAGAGCTAAGCACCGCTCCCGGACGTCTTTCGGCAGAAGGCGCACACCGCAGAGCACTGTGAGCGGCAGAATCGTCTTTGCGCGAAGAAGCAGCTTCTTCGTCTCCGGGAGCTGGAGAGAGCGGCAGCTTGGCAAAGGTGATCAAAACAAGCTGTACAACACTGCGATTGTGTGCGCAGCTTGTCAACTGAGAGAAAACAGTACCTGACCACTCTCCTGCATTTTCTATTCACATGAAGATTCGATTGCAAGCTGTTTTGGACAACTTTCTTTCTCTTCTTGAAAAACACTCGGCAGACCTCCGTGCAGCCTCTAGAACACGATGGGAGATGTTTTTTGTGCTGGCACAGTTTCTCCTTGCCAGACAGAGTGGAAAAGCTTTTTGCTAAGATGTAGACGAGAAGAGAGGCTAAAGACGAAGGTACGGTGCTCTGCAGAGCTAAGCACCGCTCCCGGGCGTCTTTCGGCAGAAGGCGCACACCGCAGAGCACTGTGAACGGCAGAATCGTCTTTGCGCGAAGAAGCAGCTTCTTCGTCTCCGGGAGCCGAAGAGAGCGGCAGCTTCGCAAAGGTGATGAAATAAGCTGTACAACACTGCGATTGTGTGCGCAGCTTGCCAACTGAGAGAAAACAGTACCTGACCACTCTCCTGCCTTTTCTATTCACATGAACATTCGATTGCAAGCTGTTTTGGACAACTTTCTTTCTCTTCTTGCAAAACACTCTGCAGACCTCCGTGCAGCCTCTAGAACACGATGGGAGATGTTTTTTGTGCTGGCACAGTTTCCCCTTGCCAGACAGAGTGGAAAAGCTTTTTGCTAAGATGTAGACGAGAAGAGAGGCTAAAGACGAAGGTACGGTGCTCTGCAGAGCTAAGCACCGCTCCCGGACCTCTTTCGGCAGAAGGCGCACACCGCAGAGCACTGTGAGCGGCAGAATCGTCTTTGCGCGAAGAAGCAGCTTCTTCGTCTCCGGGAGCCGGAGAGAGCGGCAGCTTCGCAAAGGTGATGAAACAAGCTGTACAGCACTGCGATTGTGTGCGCAGCTTGCCAAGTGAGAGAAAACAGTACCTGACCACTCTCCTGCCTTTTCTATTCACATGAACATTCGATTGCAAGCTGTTTTGGACAACTTTCTTTCTCTTCTTGCAAAACACTCGGCAGACCTCCGTGCAGCCTCTAGAACACGATGGGAGATGTTTTTTGTGCTGGCACTGTTTCTCCTTGCCAGACAGAGTGGAAAAGCTTTTTGCTAAGATGTAGACGAGAAGAGAGGCTAAAGACGAAGGTACGGTGCTCTGCAGAGCTAAGCACCGCTCCCTGACCTCTTTCGGCAGAAGGCGCACACCGCAGAGCACTGTGAGCGGCAGAATCGTCTTTGCGCGAAGAAGCAGCTTCTTCGTCTCCGGGAGCCGGAGAGAGCGGCAGCTTGGCAAAGGTGATGAAACAAGCTGTACAACACTGCGATTGTGTGCGCAGCTTGCCAACTGAGAGAAAACAGTACCTGACCACTCTCCTGCCTTTTCTATTCACATGAACATTCGATTGCAAGCTGTTTTGGACAACTTTCTTTCTCTTCTTGCAAAACACTCTGGAGACCTCCGTGCAGCCTCTAGAACACGATGGGAGATGTTTTTTGTGCTGGCACAGTTTCTCCTTGCCAGACAGAGTGGAAAAGCTTTTTGCTAAGATGTAGACGAGAAGAGAGGCTAAAGACGAAGGTACGGTGCTCTGCAGAGCTAAGCACCGCTCCCGGATCTCTTTCGGCAGAAGGCGCACACCGCAGAGCACTGTGAGCGGCAGAATCGTCTTTGCGCGAAGAAGCAGCTTCTTCGTCTCCGGGAGATGGAGAGAGCGGCAGCTTGGCAAAGGTGATGAAACAAGCTGTACAACACTGCGATTGTGTGCGCAGCTTGTCAACTGAGAGAAAACAGTACCTGACCACTCTCGTGCCTTTTCTATTCACATGAACATTCGATTGCAAGCTGTTTTGGACAACTTTCTTTCTCTTCTTGCAAAACACTCTGCAGACCTCCGTGCAGCCTCTAGAACACGATGGGAGATGTTTTTTGTGCTGGCACAGTTTCTCCTTGCCAGACAGAGTGGAAAAGCTTTTTGCTAAGATGTAGACGAGAAGAGAGGCTAAAGACGAAGGTACGGTGCTCTGCAGAGCTAAGCACCGCTCCCGGACCTCTTTCGGCAGAAGGCGCACACCGGAGAGCACTGTGAGCGGCAGAATCGTCTTTGCGCGAAGAAGCAGCTTCTTCGTCTCCGGGAGCCGGAGAGAGCGGCAGCTTAGCAAAGGTGATGAAACAAGCTGTACAACACTGCGATTGTGTGCGCAGCTTGCCAACTGAGAGAAAACAGTACCTGACCACTCTCCTGCCTTTTCTATTCACATGAACATTCGATTGCAAGCTGTTTTGGACAACTTTCTTTCTCTTCTTGCAAAACACTCGGCAGACCTCCGTGCAGCCTCTAGAACACGATGGGAGATGTTTTTTGTGCTGGCAAAGTTTCTCCTTGCCAGACAGAGTGGAAAAGCTTTTTGCTAAGATGTAGACGAGAAGAGAGGCTAAAGACGAAGGTACGGTGCTCTGCAGAGCTAAGCACCGCTCCCGGGCGTCTTTCGGCAGAAGGGGCACACCGCAGAGCACTGTGAGCGGCAGAATCGTCTTTGCGCGAAGAAGCAGCTTCTTCGTCTCCGGGAGCCGGAGAGAGCGGCAACTTGGCAAAGGTGATGAAACAAGCTGTACAACACTGCGATTGTGTGCGCAGCTTGCCAACTGAGAGAAAACAGTACCTGACCACTCTCCTGCCTTTTCTATTCACATGAACATTCGATTGCAAGCTGTTTTGGACAACTTTCTTTCTCTTCTTGCAAAACACTCGGCAGACCTCCGTGCAGCCTCTAGAACACGATGGGAGATGTTTTCTGTGCTGGCACAGTTTCTCCTTGCCAGACAGAGTGGAAAAGCTTTTTGCTAAGATGTAGACGAGAAGAGAGGCTAAAGACGAAGGTACGGTGCTCTGCAGAGCTAAGCACCGCTCCCTGACCTCTTTCGGCAGAAGGCGCACACCGCAGAGCACTGTGAGCGGCAGAATCGTCTTTGCGCGAAGAAGCAGCTTCTTCGTCTCCGGGAGCCGGAGAGAGCGGCAGCTTGGCAAAGGTGATGAAACAAGCTGTACAACACTGCGATTGTGTGCGCAGCTTGCCAACTGAGAGAAAAAAGTACCTGACCACTCTCCTGCCTTTTCTATTCACATGAACATTCGATTGCAAGCTGTTTTGGACAACTTTCTTTCTCTTCTTGCAAAACACTCGGCAGACCTCCGTGCAGCCTCTAGAACACGATGGGAGATGTTTTCGGTGCTGGCACAGTTTCTCCTTGCCAGACAGAGTGGAAAAGCTTTTTGCTAAGATGTAGACGAGAAGAGAGGCTAAAGACGAAGGTACGGTGCTCTGCAGAGCTAAGCACCGCTCCCGGACCTCTTTCGGCAGAAGGCGCACACCGCAGAGCACTGTGAGCGGCAGAATCGTCTTTGCGCGAAGAAGCAGCTTCTTCGTCTCCGGGAGCCGGAGAGAGCGGCAGCTTCGCAAAGGTGATGAAACAAGCTGTACAACACTGCGATTGTGTGCGCAGCTTGCCAACTGAGAGAAAACAGTACCTGACCACTCTCCTGCCTTTTCTATTCACATGAACATTCGATTGCAAGCTGTTTTGGACAACTTTCTTTCTCTTCTTGCAAAACACTCGGCAGACCTCCGTGCAGCCTCTACAACACGATGGGAGATGTTTTTTGTGCTGGCACTGTTTCTCCTTGCCAGACAGAGTGGAAAAGCTTTTTGCTAAGATGTAGACGAGAAGAGAGGCTAAAGACGAAGGTACGGTGCTCTGCAGAGCTAAGCACCGCTCCCTGACCTCTTTCGGCAGAAGGCGCACACCGCAGAGCACTGTGAGCGGCAGAATCGTCTTTGCGCGAAGAAGCAGCTTCTTCGTCTCCGGGAGCCGGAGAGAGCGGCAGCTTGGCAAAGGTGATGAAACAAGCTGTACAACACTGCGATTGTGTGCGCAGCTTGTCAACTGAGAGAAAACAGTACCTGACCACTCTCGTGCCTTTTCTATTCACATGAACATTCGATTGCAAGCTGTTTTGGACAACTTTCTTTCTCTTCTTGCAAAACACTCGGCAGACCTCCGTGCAGCCTCTAGAACACGATGGGAGATGTTTTCTGTGCTGGCACAGTTTCTCCTTGCCAGACAGAGTGGAAAAGCTTTTTGCTAAGATGTAGACGAGAAGAGAGGCTAAAGACGAAGGTACGGTGCTCTGCAGGGCTAAGCACCGCTCCCGGACCTCTTTCGGCAGAAGGCGCACACCGCAGAGCACTGTGAGCGGCAGAATCGTCTTTACGCGAAGAAGCAGCATCTTCGTCTCCGGGAGCCGGAGAGAGCGGCAGCTTGGCAAAGGTGATGAAACAAGCTGTACAACACTGCGATTGTGTGCGCAGCTTGCCAACTGAGAGAAAACAGTACCTGACCACTCTCCTGCCTTTTCTATTCACATGAACATTCGATTGCAAGCTGTTTTGGACAACTTTCTTTCTCTTCTTGCAAAACACTCTGCAGACCTCCGTGCAGCCTCTAGAACACGATGGGAGATGTTTTTTGTGAGGCAAAGTTTCTCCTTGCCAGACAGAGTGGAAAAGCTTTTTGCTAAGATGTAGACGAGAAGAGAGGCTAAAGACGAAGGTACGGTGCTCTGCAGAGCTAAGCACAGCTCCCGGACCTCTTTCGGCAGAAGGCGCACACCGCAGAGCACTGTGAGCGGCAGAATCGTCTTTGCGCCAAGAAGCAGCTTCTTCGTCTCCGGGAGCCGGAGAGAGCGGCAGCTTGGCAAAGGTGATGAAACAAGCTGTACAACACTGCGATTGTGTGCGCAGCTTGCCAACTGAGAGAAAACAGTACCTGACCACTCTCCTGCCTTTTCTATTCACATGAACATTCGATTGCAAGCTGTTTTGGACAACTTTCTTTCTCTTCTTGCAAAACACTCGGCAGACCTCAGTGCAGCCTCTAGAACACGATGGGAGATGTTTTTTGTGCTGGCACTGTTTCTCCTTGCCAGACAGAGTGGAAAAGCTTTTTGCTAAGATGTAGACGAGAAGAGAGGCTAAAGACGAAGGTACGGTGCTCTGCAGAGCTGAGCACCGCTCCCTGACCTCTTTCGGCAGAAGGCGCACACCGCAGAGCAATGTGAGCGGCAGAATCGTCTTTGCGCGAAGAAGCAGCTTCTTCGTCTCCGGGAGCCGGAGAGAGCGGCAGCTTGGCAAAGGTGATGAAACAAGCTGTACAACACTGCGATTGTGTGCGCAGCTTGTCAACTGAGAGAAAACAGTACCTGACCACTCTCGTGCCTTTTCTATTCACATGAACATTCGATTGCAAGCTGTTTTGGACAACTTTCTTTCTCTTCTTGCAAAACACTCGGCAGACCTCCGTGCAGCCTCTAGAACACGATGGGAGATGTTTTCGGTGCTGGCACAGTTTCTCCTTGCCAGACAGAGTGGAAAAGCTTTTTGCTAAGATGTAGACGAGAAGAGAGGCTAAAGACGAAGGTACGGTGCTCTGCAGAGCTAAGCACCGCTCCCGGACCTCTTTCGGCAGAAGGCGCACACCGCAGAGCACTGTGAGCGGCAGAATCGTCTTTGCGCGAAGAAGCAGCTTCTTCGTCTCCGGGAGCCGGAGAGAGCGGCAGCTTGGCAAAGGTGATGAAACAAGCTGTACAACACTGCGATTGTGTGCGCAGCTTGTCAACTGAGAGAAAACAGTACCTGACCACTCTCCTGCCTTTTCTATTCACATGAACATTCGATTGCAAGCTGTTTTGGACAACTTTCTTTCTCTTCTTGCAAAACTCTCGGCAGACCTCCGTGCAGCCTCTAGAACACGATGGGAGATGTTTTTTGTGCTGGCAAAGTTTCTCCTTGCCAGACAGAGTGGAAAAGCTTTTTGCTAAGATGTAGACGAGAAGAGAGGCTAAAGACGAAGGTACGGTGCTCTGCAGAGCTAAGCACCGCTCCCGGACCTCTTTCTGCAGAAGGCGCACACCGCAGAGCACTGTGAGCGGCAGAATCGTCTTTGCGCCAAGAAGCAGCTTCTTCGTCTCCGGGAGCCGGAGAGAGCGGCAGCTTGGCAAAGGTGATGAAACAAGCTGTACAACACTGCGATTGTGTGCGCAGCTTGCCAACTGAGAGAAAACAGTACCTGACCACTCTCCTGCCTTTTCTATTCACATGAACATTCGATTGCAAGCTGTTTTGGACAACTTTCTTTCTCTTCTTGCAAAACACTCGGCAGACCTCCGTGCAGATTCTAGAACACGATGGGAGATGTTTTCGGTGCTGGCAAAGTTTCTCCTTGCCAGACAGAGTGGAAAAGCTTTTTGCTAAGATGTAGACGAGAAGAGAGGCTAAAGACGAAGGTACGGTGCTCTGCAGAGCTAAGCACCGCTCCCGGACCTCTTTCGGCAGAAGGCGCACACCGCAGAGCACTGTGAGCGGCAGAATCGTCTTTGCGCCAAGAAGCAGCTTCTTCGTCTCCGGGAGCCGGAGAGAGCGGCAGCTTGGCAAAGGTGATGAAACAAGCTGTACAACACTGCGATTGTGTGCGCAGCTTGTCAACTGAGAGAAAACAGTACCTGACCACTCTCCTGCCTTTTCTATTCACATGAACATTCGATTGCAAGCTGTTTTGGACAACTTTCTTTCTCTTCTTGCAAAACACTCTGCAGACCTCCGTGCAGCCTCTAGAACACGATGGGAGATGTTTTCTGTGCTGGCACAGTTTCTCCTTGCCAGACAGAGTGGAAAAGCTTTTTGCTAAGATGTAGACGAGAAGAGAGGCTAAAGACGAAGGTACGGTGCTCTGCAGAGCTAAGCACCGCTCCCGGACCTCTTTCGGCAGAAGGCGCACACCGCAGAGCACTGTGAGCGGCAGAATCTTCTTTGCGCGAAGAAGCAGCTTCTTCGTCTCCGGGAGCCGGAGAGAGCGGCAGCTTGGCAAAGGTGATGAAACAAGCTGTACAACACTGCGATTGTGTGCGCAGCTTGCCAACTGAGAGAAAACAGTACCTGACCACTCTCCTGCCTTTTCTATTCACATGAACATTCGATTGCAAGCTGTTTTGGACAACTTTCTTTCTCTTCTTGCAAAACACTCTGCAGACCTCCGTGCAGCCTCTAGAACACGGTGGGAGATGTTTTCTGTGCTGGCACAGTTTCTCCTTGCCAGACAGAGTGGAAAAGCTTTTTGCTAAGATGTAGACGAGAAGAGAGGCTAAAGACGAAGGTACGGTGCTCTGCAGAGCTAAGCACCGCTCCCGGGCGTCTTTCGGCAGAAGGCGCACACCGCAGAGCACTGTGAGCGGCAGAATCTTCTTTGCGCGAAGAAGCAGCTTCTTCGTCTCCGGGAGCCGGAGAGAGCGGCAGCTTGGCAAAGGTGATGAAACAAGCTGTACAACACTGCGATTGTGTGCGCAGCTTGCCAACTGAGAGAAAACAGTACCTGACCATTCTCCTGCCTTTTCTATTCACATGAACATTCGATTGCAAGCTGTTTTGGACAACTTTCTTTCTCTTCTTGCAAAACACTCTGGAGACCTCCGTGCAGCCTCTAGAACACGATGGGAGATGTTTTCTGTGCTGGCACAGTTTCTCCTTGCCAGACAGAGTGGAAAAGCTTTTTGCTAAGATGTAGACGAGAAGAGAGGCTAAAGACGAAGGTACGGTGCTCTGCAGAGCTTAGCACCGCTCCCGGACCTCTTTCGGCAGAAGGCGCACACCGCAGAGCACTGTGAGCGGCAGAATCGTCTTTGCGCGAAGAAGCAGCTTCTTCGTCTCCGGGAGCTGGAGAGAGCGGCAGCTTGGCAAAGGTGATGAAACAAGCTGTACAACACTGCGATTGTGTGCGCAGCTTGTCAACTGAGAGAAAACAGTACCTGACCACTCTCGTGCCTTTTCTATTCACATGAACATTCGATTGCAAGCTGTTTTGGACAACTTTCTTTCTCTTCTTGCAAAACACTCGGCAGACCTCCGTGCAGCCTCTAGAACACGATGGGAGATGTTTTCGGTGCTGGCACAGTTTCTCCTTGCCAGACAGAGTGGAAAAGCTTTTTGCTAAGATGTAGACGAGAAGAGAGGCTAAAGACTAAGGTCCGGTGCTCTGCAGATCTAAGCACCGCTCCCGGGCCTCTTTCGGCAGAAGGCGCACACCGCAGAGCACAGTGAGCGGCAGAATCGTCTTTGCGCGAAGAAGCAGCTTCTTCGTCTCCGGGAGCCGGAGAGAGCGGCAGCTTGGCAAAGGTGATGAAACAAGCTGTACAACACTGCGATTGTGTGCGCAGCTTGTCAACTGAGAGAAAACAGTACCTGACCACTCTCCTGCCTTTTCTATTCACATGAACATTCGATTGCAAGCTGTTTTGGACAACTTTCTTTCTCTTCTTGCAAAACACTCGGCAGACCTCCGTGCAGCCTCTAGAACACGATGGGAGATGTTTTTTGTGCTGGCACAGTTTCTCCTTGCCAGACAGAGTGGAAAAGCTTTTTGCTAAGATGTAGACGAGAAGAGAGGCTAAAGACGAAGGTACGGTGCTCTGCAGAGCTAAGCACCGCTCCCGGGCGTCTTTCGGCAGAAGGCGCACACCGGAGAGCACTGTGAGCGGCAGAATCGTCTTTGCGCGAAGAAGCAGCATCTTCGTCTCCGGGAGCCGGAGAGAGCGGCAACTTGGCAAAGGTGATGAAACAAGCTGTACAACACTGCGATTGTGTGCGCAGCTTGCCAACTGAGAGAAAACAGTACCTGACCACTCTCCTGCCTTTTCTATTCACATGAACATTCGATTGCAAGCTGTTTTGGACAACTTTCTTTCTCTTCTTGAAAAACACTCGGCAGACCTCCGTGCAGCCTCTAGAACACAATGGGGGATGTTTTCTGTGCTGGCACAGTTTCTCCTTGCCAGACAGAGTGGAAAAGCTTTTTGCTAAGATGTAGACGAGAAGAGAGGCTAAAGACGAAGGTACGGTGCTCTGCAGGGCTAAGCACCGCTCCCTGACCTCTTTCGGCAGAAGGCGCACACCGCAGAGCACTGTGAGCGGCAGAATCGTCTTTGCGCCAAGAAGCAGCTTCTTCGTCTCCGGGAGCCGGAGAGAGCGGCAGCTTGGCAAAGGTGATGAAACAAGCTGTACAACACTGCGATTGTGTGCGCAGCTTGTCAACTGAGAGAAAACAGTACCTGACCACTCTCCTGCATTTTCTATTCACATGAACATTCGATTGCAAGCTGTTTTGGACAACTTTCTTTCTCTTCTTGAAAAACACTCGGCAGACCTCCGTGCAGCCTCTAGAACACGATGGGAGATGTTTTTTGTGCTGGCACAGTTTCTCCTTGCCAGACAGAGTGGAAAAGCTTTTTGCTAAGATGTAGACGAGAAGAGAGGCTAAAGACGAAGGTACGGTGCTCTGCAGAGCTAAGCACCGCTCCCGGACCTCTTTCGGCAGAAGGCGCACACCGCAGAGCACTGTGAGCGGCAGAATCGTCTTTGCGCGAAGAAGCAGCTTCTTCGTCTCCGGGAGCCGGAGAGAGCGGCAGCTTGGCAAAGGTGATGAAACAAGCTGTACAACACTGCGATTGTGTGCGCAGCTTGCCAACTGAGAGAAAACAGTACCTGACCACTCTCCTGCCTTTTCTATTCACATGAACATTCGATTGCAAGCTGTTTTGGACAACTTTCTTTCTCTTCTTGCAAAACACTCTGCAGACCTCCTTGCAGCCTCTAGAACACGATGGGAGATGTTTTCTGTGCTGGCACAGTTTCTCCTTGCCAGACAGAGTGGAAAAGCTTTTTGCTAAGATGTAGACGAGAAGAGAGGCGAAAGACGAAGGTACGGTGCTCTGCAGAGCTAAGCACCGCTCCCGGACCTCTTTCGGCAGAAGGCGCACACCGCAGAGCACTGTGAGCGGCAGAATCGTCTTTGCGCGAAGAAGCAGCTTCTTCGGCTCCTGGAGCCGGAGAGAGCGGCAGCTTGGCAAAGGTGATGAAACAAGCTGTACAACACTGCGATTGTGTGCGCAGCTTGCCAACTGAGAGAAAACACTACCTGACCACTCTCCTGCCTTTTCTATTCACATGAACATTCGATTGGAAGCTGTTTTGGACAACTTTCTTTCTCTTCTTGCAAAACACTCAGCAGACCTCCGTGCAGCCTCTAGAACACGATGGGAGATGTTTTTTGTGCTGGCACTGTTTCTCCTTGCCGGACAGAGTGGAAAAGCTTTTTGCTAAGATGTAGACGAGAAGAGAGGCTAAAGACGAAGGTACGGTGCTCTGCAGAGCTAAGCACCGCTCCCTGACCTCTTTCGGCAGAAGGCGCACACCGCAGAGCACTGTGAGCGGCAGAATCGTCTTTGCGCGAAGAAGCAGCTTCTTCGTCTCCGGGAGCCGGAGAGAGCGGCAGCTTGGCAAAGGTGATGAAACAAGCTGTACAACACTGCGATTGTGTGCGCAGCTTGCCAACTGAGAGAAAACACTACCTGACCACTCTCCTGCCTTTTCTATTCACATGAACATTCGATTGCAAGCTGTTTTGGACAACTTTCTTTCTCTTCTTGCAAAACACTCGGCAGACCTCCGTGCAGCCTCTAGAACACGATGGGAGATGTTTTCTGTGCTGGCACAGTTTCTCCTTGCCAGACAGAGTGGAAAAGCTTTTTGCTAAGATGTAGACGAGAAGAGAGGCTAAAGACGAAGGTACGGTGCTCTGCAGAGCTAAGCACAGCTCCCGGGCCTCTTTCGGCAGAAGGCGCACACCGCAGAGCACTGTGAGCGGCAGAATCGTCTTTGCGCGAAGAAGCAGCTTCTTCGTCTCCGGGAGCTGGAGAGAGCGGCAGCTTGGCAAAGGTGATGAAACAAGCTGTACAACACTGCGATTGTGTGCGCAGCTTGTCAACTGAGAGAAAACAGTACCTGACCACTCTCGTGCCTTTTCTATTCACATGAACATTCGATTGCAAGCTGTTTTGGACAACTTTCTTTCTCTTCTTGCAAAACTCTCGGCAGACCTCCGTGCAGCCTCTAGAACACGATGGGAGATGTTTTTTGTGCTGGCACAGTTTCTCCTTGCCAGACAGAGTGGAAAAGCTTTTTGCTAAGATGTAGACGAGAAGAGAGGCTAAAGACGAAGGTACGGTGCTCTGCAGAGCTAAGCACCGCTCCCGGGCGTCTTTCGGCAGAAGGGGCACACCGCAGAGCACTGTGAGCGGCAGAATCGTCTTTGCGCGAAGAAGCAGCTTCTTCGTCTCCGGGAGCCGGAGAGAGCGGCAACTTGGCAAAGGTGATGAAACAAGCTGTACAACACTGCGATTGTGTGCGCAGCTTGCCAACTGAGAGAAAACAGTACCTGACCACTCTCCTGCCTTTTCTATTCACATGAACATTCGATTGCAAGCTGTTTTGGACAACTTTCTTTCTCTTCTTGCAAAACACTCGGCAGACCTCCGTGCAGCCTCTAGAACACGATGGGAGATGTTTTCTGTGCTGGCACAGTTTCTCCTTGCCAGACAGAGTGGAAAAGCTTTTTGCTAAGATGTAGACGAGAAGAGAGGCTAAAGACGAAGGTACGGTGCTCTGCAGAGCTAAGCACCGCTCCCGGACCTCTTTCGGCAGAAGGCGCACACCGCAGAGCACTGTGAGCGGCAGAATCGTCTTTGCGCGAAGAAGCAGCTTCTTCGTCTCCGGGAGCCGGAGAGAGCGGCAGCTTGGCAAAGGTGATGAAACAAGCTGTACAACACTGCGACTGTGTGCGCAGCTTGCCAACTGAGAGAAAAAAGTACCTGACCACTCTCCTGCCTTTTCTATTCACATGAACATTCGATTGCAAGCTGTTTTTACAACTTTCTTTCTCTTCTTGCAAAACACTCGGCAGACCTCCGTGCAGCTTCTAGAACACGATGGGGGATGTTTTCGGTGCTGGCAAAGTTTCTCCTTGCCAGACAGAGTGGAAAAGCTTTTTGCTAAGATGTAGACGAGAAGAGAGGCTAAAGACGAAGGTACGGTGCTCTGCAGAGCTAAGCACCGCTCCCGGACCTCTTTCGGCAGAAGGCGCACACCGCAGAGCACTGTGAGCGGCAGAATCGTCTTTGCGCCAAGAAGCAGCTTCTTCGTCTCCGGGAGCCGGAGAGAGCGGCAGCTTGGCAAAGGTGATGAAACAAGCTGTACAACACTGCGATTGTGTGCGCAGCTTGCCAACTGAGAGAAAACAGTACCTGACCACTCTCCTGCCTTTTCTCTTCACATGAACATTCGATTGCAAGCTGTTTTGGACAACTTTCTTTCTCTTCTTGCAAAACACTCGGCAGACCTCCGTGCAGCCTCTAGAACACGATGGGAGATGTTTTCTGTGCTGGCACAGTTTCTCCTTGCCAGACAGAGTGGAAAAGCTTTTTGCTATGATGTAGACGAGAAGAGAGGCTAAAGACGAAGGTACGGTGCTCTGCAGAGCTAAGCACCGCTCCCGGACCTCTTTCGGCAGAAGGCGCACACCGCAGAGCACTGTGAGCGGCAGAATCGTCTTTGCGCGAAGAAGCAGCTTCTTCGTCTCCGGGAGCCGGAGAGAGCGGCAGCTTGGCAAAGGTGATGAAACAAGCTGTACAACACTGCGATTGTGTGCGCAGCTTGCCAACTGAGAGAAAACAGTACCTGACCACTCTCCTGCCTTTTCTATTCACATGAACATTCGATTGCAAGCTGTTTTGGACAACTTTCTTTCTCTTCTTGCAAAACACTCTGGAGACCTCCGTGCAGCCTCTAGAACACGATGGGAGATGTTTTCTGTGCTGGCACAGTTTCTCCTTGCCAGACAGAGTGGAAAAGCTTTTTGCTAAGATGTAGACGAGAAGAGAGGCTAAAGACGAAGGTACGGTGCTCTGCAGAGCTAAGCACAGCTCCCGGGCCTCTTTCGGCAGAAGGCGCACACCGCAGAGCACTGTGAGCGGCAGAATCGTCTTTGCGCGAAGAAGCAGCTTCTTCGTCTCCGGGAGCTGGAGAGAGCGGCAGCTTGGCAAAGGTGATGAAACAAGCTGTACAACACTGCGATTGTGTGCGCAGCTTGTCAACTGAGAGAAAACAGTACCTGACCACTCTCGTGCCTTTTCTAATCACATGAACATTCGATTGCAAGCTGTTTTGGACAACTTTCTTTCTCTTCTTGCAAAACTCTCGGCAGACCTCCGTGCAGCCTCTAGAACACGATGGGAGATGTTTTTTGTGCTGGCACAGTTTCTCCTTGCCAGACAGAGTGGAAAAGCTTTTTGCTAAGATGTAGACGAGAAGAGAGGCTAAAGACGAAGGTACGGTGCTCTGCAGAGCTAAGCACCGCTCCCGGGCGTCTTTCGGCAGAAGGGGCACACCGCAGAGCACTGTGAGCGGCAGAATCGTCTTTGCGCGAAGAAGCAGCTTCTTCGTCTCCGGGAGCCGGAGAGAGCGGCAACTTGGCAAAGGTGATGAAACAAGCTGTACAACACTGCGATTGTGTGCGCAGCTTGCCAACTGAGAGAAAACACTACCTGACCACTCTCCTGCCTTTTCTATTCACATGAACATTCGATTGCAAGCTGTTTTGGACAACTTTCTTTCTCTTCTTGCAAAACACTCGGCAGACCTCCGTGCAGCCTCTAGAACACGATGGGAGATGTTTTCTGTGCTGGCACAGTTTCTCCTTGCCAGACAGAGTGGAAAAGCTTTTTGCTAAGATGTAGACGAGAAGAGAGGCTAAAGACGAAGGTACGGTGCTCTGCAGAGCTAAGCACCGCTCCCTGACCTCTTTCGGCAGAAGGCGCACACCGCAGAGCACTGTGAGCGGCAGAATCGTCTTTGCGCGAAGAAGCAGCTTCTTCGTCTCCGGGAGCCGGAGAGAGCGGCAGCTTGGCAAAGGTGATGAAACAAGCTGTACAACACTGCGACTGTGTGCGCAGCTTGCCAACTGAGAGAAAAAAGTACCTGACCACTCTCCTGCCTTTTCTATTCACATGAACATTCGATTGCAAGCTGTTTTGGACAACTTTCTTTCTCTTCTTGCAAAACACTCGGCAGACCTCCGTGCAGCTTCTAGAACACGATGGGGGATGTTTTCGGTGCTGGCAAAGTTTCTCCTTGCCAGACAGAGTGGAAAAGCTTTTTGCTAAGATGTAGACGAGAAGAGAGGCTAAAGACGAAGGTACGGTGCTCTGCAGAGCTAAGCACCGCTCCCGGACCTCTTTCGGCAGAAGGCGCACACCGCAGAGCACTGTGAGCGGCAGAATCGTCTTTGCGCCAAGAAGCAGCTTCTTCGTCTCCGGGAGCCGGAGAGAGCGGCAGCTTGGCAAAGGTGATGAAACAAGCTGTACAACACTGCGATTGTGTGCGCAGCTTGCCAAGTGAGAGAAAATAGTACCTGACCACTCTCCTGCCTTTTCTCTTCACATGAACATTCGATTGCAAGCTGTTTTGGACAACTTTCTTTCTCTTCTTGCAAAACACTCGGCAGACCTCCGTGCAGCCTCTAGAACACGATGGGAGATGTTTTCTGTGCTGGCACAGTTTCTCCTTGCCAGACAGAGTGGAAAAGCTTTTTGCTATGATGTAGACGAGAAGAGAGGCTAAAGACGAAGGTACGGTGCTCTGCAGAGCTAAGCACCGCTCCCGGACCTCTTTCGGCAGAAGGCGCACACCGCAGAGCACTGTGAGCGGCAGAATCGTCTTTGCGCGAAGAAGCAGCTTCTTCGGCTCCGGGAGCCGAAGAGAGCGGCAGCTTGGCAAAGGTGATGAAATAAGCTGTACAACACTGCGATTGTGTGCGCAGCTTGCCAACTGAGAGAAAACAGTACCTGACCACTCTCCTGCCTTTTCTATTCACATGAACATTCGATTGCAAGCTGTTTTGGACAACTTTCTTTCTCTTCTTGCAAAACACTCTGCAGACCTCCGTGCAGCCTCTAGAACACGATGGGAGATGTTTTTTGTGCTGGCACAGTTTCCCCTTGCCAGACAGAGTGGAAAAGCTTTTTGCTAAGATGTAGACGAGAAGAGAGGCTAAAGACGAAGGTACGGTGCTCTGCAGAGCTAAGCACCGCTCCCGGACCTCTTTCGGCAGAAGGCGCACACCGCAGAGCACTGTGAGCGGCAGAATCGTCTTTGCGCGAAGAAGCAGCTTCTTCGGCTCCTGGAGCCGGAGAGAGCGGCAGCTTGGCAAAGGTGATGAAACAAGCTGTACAACACTGCGATTGTGTGCGCAGCTTGCCAACTGAGAGAAAACAGTACCTGACCACTCTCCTGCCTTTTCTATTCACATGAACATTCGATTGCAAGCTGTTTTGGACAACTTTCTTTCTCTTCTTGCAAAACACTCGGCAGACCTCCGTGCAGCCTCTAGAACACAATGGGAGATGTTTTCTGTGCTGGCACAGTTTCTCCTTGCCAGACAGAGTGGAAAAGCTTTTTGCTAAGATGTAGACGAGAAGAGAGGCTAAAGACGAAGGTACGGTGCTCTGCAGAGCTAAGCACCGCGGCCGGACCTCTTTCGGCAGAAGGCGCACACCGCAGAGCACTGTGAGCTGCAGAATCGTCTTTGCGCGAAGAAGCAGCTTCTTCGTCTCCGGGAGCCGGAGAGAGCGGCAACTTCGCAAAGGTGATGAAACAAGCTGTACAACACTGCGATTGTGTGCGCAGCTTGTCAACTGAGAGAAAACAGTACCTGACCACTCTCCTGCATTTTCTATTCACATGAACATTCGATTGCAAGCTGTTTTGGACAACTTTCTTTCTCTTCTTGCAAAACACTCGGCAGACCTCCGTGCAGCCTCTAGAACACGATGGGAGATGTTTTTTGTGCTGGCACAGTTTCTCCTTGCCAGACAGAGTGGAAAAGCTTTTTGCTAAGATGTAGACGAGAAGAGAGGCTAAAGACGAAGGTACGGTGCTCTGCAGAGCTAAGCACCGCTCCCTGACCTCTTTCGGCAGAAGGCGCACACCGCAGAGCACTGTGAGCGGCAGAATCGTCTTTGCGCGAAGAAGCAGCTTCTTCGTCTCCGGGAGCCGGAGAGAGCGGCAGCTTGGCAAAGGTGATGAAACAAGCTGTACAACACTGCGATTGTGTGCGCAGCTTGCCAAGTGAGAGAAAACAGTACCTGACCACTCTCCTGCCTTTTCTATTCACATGAACATTCGATTGCAAGCTGTTTTGGACAACTTTCTTTCTCTTCTTGCAAAACACTCGGCAGACCTCCGTGCAGCCTCTAGAACACGATGGGAGATGTATTCTGTGCTGGCACAGTTTCTCCTATTAGACAGAGTGGAAAAGCTTTTTGCTAAGATGTAGACGAGAAGAGAGGCTAAAGACGAAGGTACGGTGCTCTGCAGAGCTAAGCACCGCTCCCGGACCTCTTTCGGCAGAAGGCGCACACCGGAGAGCACTGTGAGCGGCAGAATCGTCTTTGCGCGAAGAAGCAGCTTCTTCGTCTCCGGGAGCCGGAGAGAGCGGCAGGTTGGCAAAGGTGATGAAACAAGCTGTACAACACTGCGATTGTGTGCGCAGCTTGCCAACTGAGAGAAAACAGTACCTGACCACTCTCCTGCCTTTTCTATTCACATGAACATTCGATTGGAAGCTGTTTTGGACAACTTTCTTTCTCTTCTTGCAAAACACTCGGCAGACCTCCGTGCAGCCTCTAGAACACGATGGGAGATGTTTTTTGTGCTGGCACAGTTTCTCCTTGCCAGACAGAGTGGAAAAGCTTTTTGCTAAGATGTAGACGAGAAGAGAGGCTAAAGACGAAGGTACGGTGCTCTGCAGAGCTAAGCACCGCTCCCGGGCGTCTTTCGGCAGAAGGGGCACACCGCAGAGCACTGTGAGCGGCAGAATCGTCTTTGCGCGAAGAAGCAGCTTCTTCGTCTCCGGGAGCCGGAGAGAGCGGCAGCTTGGCAAAGGTGATGAAACAAGCTGTACAACACTGCGATTGTGTGCGCAGCTTGCCAACTGAGAGAAAAAAGTACCTGACCACTCTCCTGCCTTTTCTATTCACATGAACATTCGATTGGAAGCTGTTTTGGACAACTTTCTTTCTCTTCTTGCAAAACACTCGGCAGACCTCCGTGCAGCCTCTAGAACACGATGGGAGATGTTTTCTGTGCTGGCACAGTTTCTCCTTGCCAGACAGAGTGGAAAAGCTTTTTGCTAAGATGTAGACGAGAAGAGAGGCTAAAGACGAAGGTACGGTGCTCTGCAGAGCTAAGCACCGCTCCCGGGCGTCTTTCGGCAGAAGGCGCACACCGCAGAGCACTGTGAGCGGCAGAATCGTCTTTGCGCGAAGAAGCAGCTTCTTCGTCTCCGGGAGCTGGAGAGAGCGGCAGCTTGGCAAAGGTGATGAAACAAGCTGTACAACACTGCGATTGTGTGCGCAGCTTGCCAACTGAGAGAAAACACTACCTGACCACTCTCCTGCCTTTTCTATTCACATGAACATTCGATTGGAAGCTGTTTTGGACAACTTTCTTTCTCTTCTTGCAAAACACTCTGCAGACCTCCGTGCAGCCTCTAGAACACGATGGGAGATGTTTTCTGTGCTGGCACAGTTTCTCCTTGCCAGACAGAGTGGAAAAGCTTTTTGCTAAGATGTAGACGAGAAGAGAGGCTAAAGACGAAGGTACGGTGCTCTGCAGAGCTAAGCACCGCTCCCGGGCCTCTTTCGGCAGAAGGCGCACACCGCAGAGCACTGTGAGCGGCAGAATCTTCTTTGCGCGAAGAAGCAGCTTCTTCGTCTCCGGGAGCCGGAGAGAGCGGCAACTTCGCAAAGGTGATGAAACAAGCTGTACAACACTGCGATTGTGTGCGCAGCTTGCCAACTGAGAGAAAACAGTACCTGACCACTCTCCTGCCTTTTCTCTTCACATGAACATTCGATTGCAAGCTGTTTTGGACAACTTTCTTTCTCTTCTTGCAAAACACTCGGCAGACCTCCGTGCAGCCTCTAGAACACGATGGGAGATGTTTTCTGTGCTGGCAAATTTTCTCCTTTCCAGACAGAGTGGAAAAGCTTTTTGCTAAGATGTAGACGAGAAGAGAGGCTAAAGACGAAGGTACGGTGCTCTGCAGAGCTAAGCACCGCGGCCGGACCTCTTTCGACAGAAGGCGCACACCGCAGAGCACTGTGAGCGGCAGAATCGTCTTTGCGCGAAGAAGCAGCTTCTTCGTCTCCGGGAGCCGGAGAGAGCGGCAGCTTGGCAAAGGTGATGAAACAAGCTGTACAACACTGCGATTGTGTGCGCAGCTTGCCAACTGAGAGAAAACAGTTCCTGACCACTCTCCTGCCTTTTCTATTCACATGAACATTCGATTGCAAGCTGTTTTGGACAACTTTCTTTCTCTTCTTGCAAAACACTCGGCAGACTTCCGTGCAGGCACTAGAACACGATGGGAGATGTTTTCTGTGCTGGCAAAGTTTCTCCTTTCCAGACAGAGTGGAAAAGCTTTTTGCTCAGATGTAGACGAGAAGAGAGGCTAAAGACGAAGGTACGGTTCTCTGCAGAGCTAAGCACAGCTCCCTGACCTCTTTCGGCAGAAGGCGCACACCGCAGAGCACTGTGAGCGGCAGAATCGTCTTTGCGCGAAGAAGCAGCTTCTTCGTCTCCGGGAGCCGGAGAGAGCGGCAGCTTGGCAAAGGTGATGAAACAAGCTGTACAACACTGCGATTGTGTGCGCAGCTTGCCAACTGAGAGAAAACACTACCTGACCACTCTCCTGCCTTTTCTATTCACATGAACATTCGATTGCAAGCTGTTTTGGACAACTTTCTTTCTCTTCTTGCAAAACACTCGGCAGACCTCCGTGCAGCCTCTAGAACACGATGGGAGATGTTTTCTGTGCTGGCACAGTTTCTCCTAGCCAGACAGAGTGGAAAAGCTTTTTGCTAAGATGTAGACGAGAAGAGAGGCTAAAGACGAAGGTACGGTGCTCTGCAGAGCTAAGCACCGCTCCCGGACCTCTTTCGGCAGAAGGCGCACACCGCAGAGCACTGTGAGCGGCAGAATCGTCTTTGCGCGAAGAAGCAGCTTCTTCGTCTCCGGGAGCCGGAGAGAGCGGCAGCTTGGCAAAGGTGATGAAACAAGCTGTACAACACTGCGATTGTGTGCGCAGCTTGCCAACTGAGAGAAAACAGTACCTGACCACTCTCCTGCCTTTTCTATTCACATGAACATTCGATTGCAAGCTGTTTTGGACAACTTTCTTTCTCTTCTTGCAAAACACTCTGCAGACCTCCGTGCAGCCTCTAGAACACGATGGGAGATGTTTTCTGTGCTGGCACAGTTTCTCCTTGCCAGACAGAGTGGAAAAGCTTTTTGCTAAGATGTAGACGAGAAGAGAGGCTAAAGACGAAGGTACGGTGCTCTGCAGAGCTAAGCACCGCTCCCGGACCTCTTTCGGCAGAAGGCGCACACCGCAGAGCACTGTGAGCGGCAGAATCGTCTTTGCGCGAAGAAGCAGCTTCTTCGTCTCCGGGAGCCGGAGAGAGCGGCAGCTTCGCAAAGGTGATGAAACAAGCTGTACAACACTGCGATTGTGTGCGCAGCTTGCCAACTGAGAGAAAACAGTACCTGACCACTCTCCTGCCTTTTCTATTCACATGAACATTCGATTGGAAGCTGTTTTGGACAACTTTCTTTCTCTTCTTGCAAAACACTCGGCAAACATCCGTGCAGCCTCTAGAACACGATGGGAGATGTTTTTTGTGCTGGCACAGTTTCTCCTTGCCAGACAGAGTGGAAAAGCTTTTTGCTAAGATGTAGACGAGAAGAGAGGCTAAAGACGAAGGTACGGTGCTCTGCAGAGCTAAGCACCGCTCCCGGACCTCTTTCGGCAGAAGGCGCACACCGGAGAGCACTGTGAGCGGCAGAATCGTCTTTGCGCGAAGAAGCAGCTTCTTCGTCTCCGGGAGCCGGAGAGAGCGGCAGCTTGGCAAAGGTGATGAAACAAGCTGTACAACACTGCGATTGTGTGCGCAGCTTGCCAACTGAGAGAAAACAGTACCTGACCACTCTCCTGCCTTTTCTATTCACATGAACATTCGATTGCAAGCTGTTTTGGACAACTTTCTTTCTCTTCTTGCAAAACTCTCGGCAGACCTCCGTGCAGCCTCTAGAACACGATGGGAGATGTTTTTTGTGCTGGCAAAGTTTCTCCTTGCCAGACAGAGTGGAAAAGCTTTTTGCTAAGATGTAGACGAGAAGAGAGGCTAAAGACGAAGGTACGGTGCTCTGCAGAGCTAAGCACCGCTCCCGGGCGTCTTTCGGCAGAAGGGGCACACCGCAGAGCACTGTGAGCGGCAGAATCGTCTTTGCGCGAAGAAGCAGCTTCTTCGTCTCCGGGAGCCGGAGAGAGCGGCAACTTGGCAAAGGTGATGAAACAAGCTGTACAACACTGCGATTGTGTGCGCAGCTTGCCAACTGAGAGAAAACACTATCTGACCACTCTCCTGCCTTTTCTATTCACATGAACATTCGATTGCAAGCTGTTTTGGACAACTTTCTTTCTCTTCTTGCAAAACACTCGGCAGACCTCCGTGCAGCCTCTAGAACACGATGGGAGATGTTTTTTGTGCTGGCACAGTTTCTCCTTGCCAGACAGAGTGGAAAAGCTTTTTGCTAAGATGTAGACGAGAAGAGAGGCTAAAGACGAAGGTACGGTGCTCTGCAGAGCTAAGCACCGCTCCCTGACCTCTTTCGGCAGAAGGCGCACACCGCAGAGCACTGTGAGCGGCAGAATCGTCTTTGCGCGAAGAAGCAGCTTCTTCGTCTCCGGGAGCCGGAGAGAGCGGCAGCTTGGCAAAGGTGATGAAACAAGCTGTACAACACTGCGATTGTGTGCGCAGCTTGCCAACTGAGAGAAAAAAGTACCTGACCACTCTCCTGCCTTTTCTATTCACATGAACATTCGATTGCAAGCTGTTTTGGACAACTTTCTTTCTCTTCTTGCAAAACACTCTGGAGACCTCCGTGCAGCCTCTAGAACACGATGGGAGATGTTTTCTGTGCTGGCACAGTTTCTCCTTGCCAGACAGAGTGGAAAAGCTTTTTGCTAAGATGTAGACGAGAAGAGAGGCTAAAGACGAAGGTACGGTGCTCTGCAGAGCTAAGCACCGCTCCCGGACCTCTTTCGGCAGAAGGCGCACACCGCAGAGCACTGTGAGCGGCAGAATCGTCTTTGCGCGAAGAAGCAGCTTCTTCGTCTCCGGGAGCTGGAGAGAGCGGCAGCTTGGCAAAGGTGATGAAACAAGCTGTACAACACTGCGATTGTGTGCGCAGCTTGTCAACTGAGAGAAAACAGTACCTGACCACTCTCCTGCCTTTTCTATTCACATGAACATTCGATTGCAAGCTGTTTTGGACAACTTTCTTTCTCTTCTTGCAAAACACTCGGCAGACATCCGTGCAGCCTCTAGAACACGATGGGAGATGTTTTCTGTGCTGGCAAATTTTCTCCTTGCCAGACAGAGTGGAAAAGCTTTTTGCTAAGATGTAGACGAGAAGAGAGGCTAAAGACGAAGGTACGGTGCTCTGCAGAGCTAAGCACCGCTCCCGGACCTCTTTCGGCAGAAGGCGCACACCGCAGAGCACTGTGAGCGGCAGAATCGTCTTTGCGCGAAGAAGCAGCTTCTTCGTCTCCGGGAGCCGGAGAGAGCGGCAGCTTGGCAAAGGTGATGAAACAAGCTGTACAACACTGCGATTGTGTGCGCAGCTTGCCAAGTGAGAGAAAACACTACCTGACCACTCTGCTGCCTTTTCTATTCACATGAACATTCGATTGCAAGCTGTTTTGGACAACTTTCTTTCTCTTCTTGCAAAACACTCTGCAGACCTCCGTGCAGCCTCTAGAACACGGTGGGAGATGTTTTCTGTGCTGGCACAGTTTCTCCTTGCCAGACAGAGTGGAAAAGCTTTTTGCTAAGATGTAGACGAGAAGAGAGGCTAAAGACGAAGGTACGGTGCTCTGCAGAGCTAAGCACCGCTCCCGGACCTCTTTCGGCAGAAGCCGCACACCGCAGAGCACTGTGAGCGGCAGAATCTTCTTTGCGCGAAGAAGCAGCTTCTTCGTCTCCGGGAGCCGGAGAGAGCGGCAGCTTCGCAAAGGTGATGAAACAAGCTGTACAACACTGCGATTGTGTGCGCAGCTTGCCAACTGAGAGAAAACAGTACCTGACCACTCTCCTGCCTTTTCTATTCACATGAACATTCGATTGCAAGCTGTTTTGGACAACTTTCTTTCTCTTCTTGCAAAACACTCGGCAGACCTCCGTGCAGCCTCTAGAACACGATGGGAGATGTTTTCTGTGCTGGCACAGTTTCTCCTTGCCAGACAGAGTGGAAAAGCTTTTTGCTAAGATGTAGACGAGAAGAGAGGCTAAAGACGAAGGTACGGTGCTCTGCAGAGCTAAGCACCGCTCCCGGACCTCTTTCGGCAGAAGGCGCACACCGCAGAGCACTGTGAGCGGCAGAATCGTCTTTGCGCGAAGAAGCAGCTTCTTCGTCTCCGGGAGCTGGAGAGAGCGGCAGCTTGGCAAAGGTGATGAAACAAGCTGTACAACACTGCGATTGTGTGCGCAGCTTGTCAACTGAGAGAAAACAGTACCTGACCACTCTCCTGCCTTTTCTATTCACATGAACATTCGATTGCAAGCTGTTTTGGACAACTTTCTTTCTCTTCTTGCAAAACACTCTGCAGACCTCCGTGCAGCCTCTAGAACACGATGGGAGATGTTTTTTGTGCTGGCACAGTTTCTCCTTGCCAGACAGAGTGGAAAAGCTTTTTGCTAAGATGTAGACGAGAAGAGAGGCTAAAGACGAAGGTACGGTGCTCTGCAGAGCTAAGCACCGCTCCCGGACCTCTTTCGGCAGAAGGCGCACACCGCAGAGCACTGTGAGCGGCAGAATCGTCTTTGCGCGAAGAAGCAGCTTCTTCGTCTCCGGGAGCCGGAGAGAGCGGCAGCTTGGCAAAGGTGATGAAACAAGCTGTACAACACTGCGATTGTGTGCGCAGCTTGCCAACTGAGAGAAAACAGTACCTGACCACTCTCCTGCCTTTTCTATTCACATGAACATTCGATTGCAAGCTGTTTTGGACAACTTTCTTTCTCTTCTTGCAAAACTCTCGGCAGACCTCCGTGGAGCCTCTAGAACACGATGGGAGATGTTTTTTGTGCTGGCAAAGTTTCTCCTTGCCAGACAGAGTGGAAAAGCTTTTTGCTAAGATGTAGACGAGAAGAGAGGCTAAAGACGAAGGTACGGTGCTCTGCAGAGCTAAGCACCGCTCCCGGGCGTCTTTCGGCAGAAGGGGCACACCGCAGAGCACTGTGAGCGGCAGAATCGTCTTTGCGCGAAGAAGCAGCTTCTTCGTCTCCGGGAGCCGGAGAGAGCGGCAACTTGGCAAAGGTGATGAAACAAGCTGTACAACACTGCGATTGTGTGCGCAGCTTGCCAACTGATAGAAAACACTACCTGACCACTCTCCTGCCTTTTCTATTCACATGAACATTCGATTGCAAGCTGTTTTGGACAACTTTCTTTCTCTTCTTGCAAAACACTCGGCAGACCTCCGTGCAGCCTCTAGAACACGATGGGAGATGTTTTCTGTGCTGGCACAGTTTCTCCTTGCCAGACAGAGTGGAAAAGCTTTTTGCTAAGATGTAGACGAGAAGAGAGGCTAAAGACGAAGGTACGGTGCTCTGCAGAGCTAAGCACCGCTCCCGGACCTCTTTCGGCAGAAGGCGCACACCGCAGAGCACTGTGAGCGGCAGAATCGTCTTTGCGCGAAGAAGCAGCTTCTTCGTCTCCGGGAGCTGGAGAGAGCGGCAGCTTGGCAAAGGTGATGAAACAAGCTGTACAACACTGCGATTGTGTGCGCAGCTTGTCAACTGAGAGAAAACAGTACCTGACCACTCTCCTGCCTTTTCTATTCACATGAACATTCGATTGCAAGCTGTTTTGGACAACTTTCTTTCTCTTCTTGAAAAACACTCGGCAGACCTCCGTGCAGCCTCTAGAACACGATGGGAGATGTTTTTTGTGCTGGCACAGTTTCTCCTTGCCAGACAGAGTGGAAAAGCTTTTTGCTAAGATGTAGACGAGAAGAGAGGCTAAAGACGAAGGTACGGTGCTCTGCAGAGCTAAGCACCGCTCCCTGACCTCTTTCGGCAGAAGGCGCACACCGCAGAGCACTGTGAGCGGCAGAATCGTCTTTGCGCGAAGAAGCAGCTTCTTCGTCTCCGGGAGCCGGAGAGAGCGGCAGCTTGGCAAAGGTGATGAAACAAGCTGTACAACACTGCGATTGTGTGCGCAGCTTGCCAACTGAGAGAAAACAGTACCTGACCACTCTCCTGCCTTTTCTATTCACATGAACATTCGATTGCAAGCTGTTTTGGACAACTTTCTTTCTCTTCTTGCAAAACACTCTGGAGACCTCCGTGCAGCCTCTAGAACACGATGGGAGATGTTTTCTGTGCTGGCACAGTTTCTCCTTGCCAGACAGAGTGGAAAAGCTTTTTGCTAAGATGTAGACGAGAAGAGAGGCTAAAGACGAAGGTACGGTGCTCTGCAGAGCTAAGCACAGCTCCCGGGCCTCTTTCGGCAGAAGGCGCACACCGCAGAGCACTGTGAGCGGCAGAATCGTCTTTGCGCGAAGAAGCAGCTTCTTCGTCTCCGGGAGCCGGAGAGAGCGGCAGCTTGGCAAAGGTGATGAAACAAGCTGTACAACACTGCGATTGTGTGCGCAGCTTGCCAACTGAGAGAAAACAGTACCTGACCACTCTCGTGCCTTTTCTATTCACATGAACATTCGATTGCAAGCTGTTTTGGACAACTTTCTTTCTCTTCTTGCAAAACACTCTGCAGACCTCCGTGCAGCCTCTAGAACACGATGGGAGATGTTTTTTGTGCTGGCACAGTTTCTCCTTGCCAGACAGAGTGGAAAAGCTTTTTGCTAAGATGTAGACGAGAAGAGAGGCTAAAGACGAAGGTACGGTGCTCTGCAGAGCTAAGCAGCGCTCCCGGGCGTCTTTCGGCAGAAGGGGCACACCGCAAGCACTGTGAGCGGCAGAATCGTCTTTGCGCGAAGAAGCAGCTTCTTCGTCTCCGGGAGCCGGAGAGAGCGGCAACTTGGCAAAGGTGATGAAACAAGCTGTACAACACTGCGATTGTGTGCGCAGCTTGCCAACTGAGAGAAAACAGTACCTGACCACTCTCCTGCCTTTTCTATTCACATGAACATTCGATTGCAAGCTGTTTTGGACAACTTTCTTTCTCTTCTTGCAAAACACTCGGCAGACCTCCGTGCAGCCTCTAGAACACGATGGGAGATGTTTTCTGTGCTGGCACAGTTTCTCCTTGCCAGACAGAGTGGAAAAGCTTTTTGCTAAGATGTAGACGAGAAGAGAGGCTAAAGACGAAGGTACGGTGCTCTGCAGAGCTAAGCACCGCTCCCTGACCTCTTTCGGCAGAAGGCGCACACCGCAGAGCACTGTGAGCGGCAGAATCGTCTTTGCGCGAAGAAGCAGCTTCTTCGTCTCCGGGAGCCGGAGAGAGCGGCAGCTTGGCAAAGGTGATGAAACAAGCTGTACAACACTGCGATTGTGTGCGCAGCTTGCCAACTGAGAGAAAAAAGTACCTGACCACTCTCCTGCCTTTTCTATTCACATGAACATTCGATTGCAAGCTGTTTTGGACAACTTTCTTTCTCTTCTTGCAAAACACTCGGCAGACCTCCGTGCAGCTTCTAGAACACGATGGGAGATGTTTTTTGTGCTGGCACAGTTTCTCCTTGCCAGACAGAGTGGAAAAGCTTTTTGCTAAGATGTAGACGAGAAGAGAGGCTAAAGACGAAGGTACGGTGCTCTGCAGAGCTAAGCACCGCTCCCGGACCTCTTTCGGCAGAAGGCGCACACCGCAGAGCACTGTGAGCGGCAGAATCGTCTTTGCGCGAAGAAGCAGCTTCTTCGTCTCCGGGAGCCGGAGAGAGCGGCAGCTTGGCAAAGGTGATGAAACAAGCTGTACAACACTGCGATTGTGTGCGCAGCTTGCCAAGTGAGAGAAAATAGTACCTGACCACTCTCCTGCCTTTTCTATTCACATGAACATTCGATTGCAAGCTGTTTTGGACAACTTTCTTTCTCTTCTTGCAAAACACTCGGCAGACCTCCGTGCAGCCTCTAGAACACGATGGGAGATGTTTTCTGTGCTGGCACAGTTTCTCCTTGCCAGACAGAGTGGAAAAGCTTTTTGCTAAGATGTAGACGAGAAGAGAGGCTAAAGACGAAGGTACGGTGCTCTGCAGAGCTAAGCACCGCTCCCGGACCTCTTTCGGCAGAAGGCGCACACCGCAGAGCACTGTGAGCGGCAGAATCGTCTTTGCGCGAAGAAGCAGCTTCTTCGTCTCCGGGAGCTGGAGAGAGCGGCAGCTTGGCAAAGGTGATGAAACAAGCTGTACAACACTGCGATTGTGTGCGCAGCTTGTCAACTGAGAGAAAACAGTACCTGACCACTCTCCTGCATTTTCTATTCACATGAACATTCGATTGCAAGCTGTTTTGGACAACTTTCTTTCTCTTCTTGAAAAACACTCGGCAGACCTCCGTGCAGCCTCTAGAACACGATGGGAGATGTTTTTTGTGCTGGCACAGTTTCTCCTTGCCAGACAGAGTGGAAAAGCTTTTTGCTAAGATGTAGACGAGAAGAGAGGCTAAAGACGAAGGTACGGTGCTCTGCAGAGCTAAGCACCGCTCCCGGGCGTCTTTCGGCAGAAGGCGCACACCGCAGAGCACTGTGAGCGGCAGAATCGTCTTTGCGCGAAGAAGCAGCTTCTTCGTCTCCGGGAGCCGGAGAGAGCGGCAACTTGGCAAAGGTGATGAAACAAGCTGTACAACACTGCGATTGTGTGCGCAGCTTGCCAACTGAGAGAAAACAGTACCTGACCACTCTCCTGCCTTTTCTATTCACATGAACATTCGATTGCAAGCTGTTTTGGACAACTTTCTTTCTCTTCTTGCAAAACACTCGGCAGAACTCCGTGCAGCCTCTAGAACACGATGGGAGATGTTTTCTGTGCTGGCACAGTTTCTCCTTGCCAGACAGAGTGGAAAAGCTTTTTGCTATGATGTAGACGAGAAGAGAGGCTAAAGACGAAGGTACGGTGCTCTGCAGAGCTAAGCACCGCTCCCGGACCTCTTTCGGCAGAAGGCGCACACCGCAGAGCACTGTGAGCGGCAGAATCGTCTTTGCGCGAAGAAGCAGCTTCTTCGGCTCCGGGAGCCGAAGAGAGCGGCAGCTTGGCAAAGGTGATGAAATAAGCTGTACAACACTGCGATTGTGTGCGCAGCTTGCCAACTGAGAGAAAACAGTACCTGACCACTCTCCTGCCTTTTCTATTCACATGAACATTCGATTGCAAGCTGTTTTGGACAACTTTCTTTCTCTTCTTGCAAAACACTCTGCAGACCTCCGTGCAGCCTCTAGAACACGATGGGAGATGTTTTTTGTGCTGGCACAGTTTCCCCTTGCCAGACAGAGTGGAAAAGCTTTTTGCTAAGATGTAGACGAGAAGAGAGGCTAAAGACGAAGGTACGGTGCTCTGCAGAGCTAAGCACCGCTCCCGGACCTCTTTCGGCAGAAGGCGCACACCGCAGAGCACTGTGAGCGGCAGAATCGTCTTTGCGCGAAGAAGCAGCTTCTTCGGCTCCTGGAGCCGGAGAGAGCGGCAGCTTGGCAAAGGTGATGAAACAAGCTGTACAACACTGCGATTGTGTGCGCAGCTTGCCAACTGAGAGAAAACAGTACCTGACCACTCTCCTGCCTTTTCTATTCACATGAACATTCGATTGCAAGCTGTTTTGGACAACTTTCTTTCTCTTCTTGCAAAACACTCGGCAGACCTCCGTGCAGCCTCTAGAACACAATGGGAGATGTTTTCTGTGCTGGCACAGTTTCTCCTTGCCAGACAGAGTGGAAAAGCTTTTTGCTAAGATGTAGACGAGAAGAGAGGCTAAAGACGAAGGTACGGTGCTCTGCAGAGCTAAGCACCGCTCCCGGACGTCTTTCGGCAGAAGGCGCACACCGCAGAGCACTGTGAGCGGCAGAATCGTCTTTGCGCGAAGAAGCAGCTTCTTCGTCTCCGGGAGCTGGAGAGAGCGGCAGCTTGGCAAAGGTGATGAAACAAGCTGTACAACACTGCGATTGTGTGCGCAGCTTGTCAACTGAGAGAAAACAGTACCTGATCACTCTCGTGCCTTTTCTATTCACATGAACATTCGATTGCAAGCTGTTTTGGACAACTTTCTTTCTCTTCTTGAAAAACACTCGGCAGACCTCCGTGCAGCCTCTAGAACACGATGGGAGATGTTTTTTGTGCTGGCACAGTTTCTCCTTGCCAGACAGAGTGGAAAAGCTTTTTGCTAAGATGTAGACGAGAAGAGAGGCTAAAGACGAAGGTACGGTTCTCTGGAGAGCTAAGCACAGCTCCCGGACCTCTTTCGGCAGAAGGCGCACACCGCAGAGCACTGTGAGCGGCAGAATCGTCTTTGCGCGAAGAAGCAGCTTCTTCGTCTCCGGGAGCCGGAGAGGGCGGCAACTTCGCAAAGGTGATGAAACAAGCTGTACAACACTGCGATTGTGTGCGCAGCTTGCCAACTGAGAGAAAACAGTACCTGACCACTCTCCTGCCTTTTCTATTCACATGAACATTCGATTGCAAGCTGTTTAGGACAACTTTCTTTCTCTTCTTGCAAAACACTCTGGAGACCTCCGTGCAGCCTCTAGAACACGATGGGAGATGTTTTCTGTGCTGGCACAGTTTCTCCTTGCCAGACAGAGTGGAAAAGCTTTTTGCTAAGATGTAGACGAGAAGAGAGGCTAAAGACGAAGGTACGGTGCTCTGCAGAGCTAAGCACCGCTCCCGGACCTCTTTCGGCAGAAGGCGCACACCGCAGAGCACTGTGAGCGGCAGAATCGTCTTTGCGCGAAGAAGCAGCTTCTTCATGTCCGGGAGCTGGAGAGAGCGGCAGCTTGGCAAAGGTGATGAAACAAGCTGTACAACACTGCGATTGTGTGCGCAGCTTGTCAACTGAGAGAAAACAGTACCTGACCACTCTCGTGCCTTTTCTATTCACATGAACATTCGATTGCAAGCTGTTTTGGACAACTTTCTTTCTCTTCTTGCAAAACACTCGGCAGACCTCCGTGCAGCCTCTAGAACACGATGGGAGATGTTTTTTGTGCTGGCACAGTTTCTCCTTGCCAGACAGAGTGGAAAAGCTTTTTGCTAAGATGTAGACGAGAAGAGAGGCTAAAGACGAAGGTACGGTGCTCTGCAGAGCTAAGCACCGCTCCCGGACCTCTTTCGGCAGAAGGCGCACACCGGAGAGCACTGTGAGCGGCAGAATCGTCTTTGCGCGAAGAAGCAGCTTCTTCGTCTCCGGGAGCCGGAGAGAGCGGCAGCTTGGCAAAGGTGATGAAACAAGCTGTACAACACTGCGATTGTGTGCGCAGCTTGCCAACTGAGAGAAAACACTACCTGACCACTCTCCTGCCTTTTCTATTCACATGAACATTCGATTGCAAGCTGTTTTGGACAACTTTCTTTCTCTTCTTGCAAAACACTCTGGAGACCTCCGTGCAGCCTCTAGAACACGGTGGGAGATGTTTTCTGTGCTGGCACAGTTTCTCCTTGCCAGACAGAGTGGAAAAGCTTTTTGCTAAGATGTAGACGAGAAGAGAGGCTAAAGACGAAGGTACGGTGCTCTGCAGAGCTAAGCACCGCTCCCGGACCTCTTTCGGCAGAAGGCGCACACCGCAGAGCACTGCCAGCGGCAGAATCTTCTTTGCGCGAAGAAGCAGCTTCTTCGTCTCCGGGAGCCGGAGAGAGCGGCAGCTTGGCAAAGGTGATGAAACAAGCTGTACAACACTGCGATTGTGTGCGCAGCTTGCCAACTGAGAGAAAACAGTACCTGACCACTCTCCTGCCTTTTCTATTCACATGAACATTCGATTGCAAGCTGTTTTGGACAACTTTCTTTCTCTTCTTGCAAAACACTCGGCAGACCTCCGTGCAGCCTCTAGAACACGATGGGAGATGTTTTCTGTGCTGGCACAGTTTCTCCTTGCCAGACAGAGTGGAAAAGCTTTTTGCTAAGATGTAGACGAGAAGAGAGGCTAAAGACGAAGGTACGGTGCTCTGCAGAGCTAAGCACCGCTCCCGGACCTCTTTCGGCAGAAGGCGCACACCGCAGAGCACTGTGAGCGGCAGAATCGTCTTTGCGCGAAGAAGCAGCTTCTTCGTCTCCGGGAGCTGGAGAGAGCGGCAGCTTGGCAAAGGTGATGAAACAAGCTGTACAACACTGCGATTGTGTGCGCAGCTTGTCAACTGAGAGAAAGCAGTACCTGACCACTCTCCTGCCTTTTCTATTCACATGAACATTCGATTGCAAGCTGTTTTGGACAACTTTCTTTCTCTTCTTGCAAAACACTCTGCAGACCTCCGTGCAGCCTCTAGAACACGATGGGAGATGTTTTTTGTGCTGGCACAGTTTCTCCTTGCCAGACAGAGTGGAAAAGCTTTTTGCTAAGATGTAGACGAGAAGAGAGGCTAAAGACGAAGGTACGGTGCTCTGCAGAGCTAAGCACCGCTCCCGGACCTCTTTCGGCAGAAGGCGCACACCGCAGAGCACTGTGAGCGGCAGAATCGTCTTTGCGCGAAGAAGCAGCTTCTTCGTCTCCGGGAGCCGGAGAGAGCGGCAGCTTGGCAAAGGTGATGAAACAAGCTGTACAACACTGCGATTGTGTGCGCAGCTTGCCAACTGAGAGAAAACAGTACCTGACCACTCTCCTGCCTTTTCTATTCACATGAACATTCGATTGCAAGCTGTTTTGGACAACTTTCTTTCTCTTCTTGCAAAACACTCGGCAGACCTCCGTGCAGCCTCTAGAACACGATGGGAGATGTTTTTTGTGCTGGCACAGTTTCTCCTTGCCAGACAGAGTGGAAAAGCTTTTTGCTAAGATGTAGACGAGAAGAGAGGCTAAAGACGAAGGTACGGTGCTCTGCAGAGCTAAGCACCGCTCCCTGACCTCTTTCGGCAGAAGGCGCACACCGCAGAGCACTGTGAGCGGCAGAATCGTCTTTGCGCGAAGAAGCAGCTTCTTCGTCTCCGGGAGCCGGAGAGAGCGGCAGCTTGGCAAAGGTGATGAAATAAGCTGTACAACACTGCGATTGTGTGCGCAGCTTGCCAACTGAGAGAAAACACTACCTGACCACTCTCCTGCCTTTTCTATTCACATGAACATTCGATTGCAAGCTGTTTTGGACAACTTTCTTTCTCTTCTTGCAAAACACTCGGCAGACCTCCGTGCAGCCTCTAGAACACGATGGGAGATGTTTTCTGTGCTGGCACAGTTTCTCCTTGCCAGACAGAGTGGAAAAGCTTTTTGCTAAGATGTAGACGAGAAGAGAGGCTAAAGACGAAGGTACGGTGCTCTGCAGAGCTAAGCACCGCTCCCGGACCTCTTTCGGCAGAAGGCGCACACCGCAGAGCACTGTGAGCGGCAGAATCGTCTTTGCTCGAAGAAGCAGCTTCTTCGTCTCCGGGAGCTGGAGAGAGCGGCAGCTTGGCAAAGGTGATGAAACAAGCTGTACAACACTGCGATTGTGTGCGCAGCTTGACAACTGAGAGAAAACAGTACCTGACCACTCTCCTGCCTTTTCTATTCACATGAACATTCGATTGCAAGCTGTTTTGGACAACTTTCTTTCTCTTCTTGAAAAACACTCGGCAGACCTCCGTGCAGCCTCTAGAACACGATGGGAGATGTTTTTTGTGCTGGCACAGTTTCTCCTTGCCAGACAGAGTGGAAAAGCTTTTTGCTAAGATGTAGACGAGAAGAGAGGCTAAAGACGAAGGTACGGTGCTCTGCAGAGCTAAGCACCGCTCCCGGGGCTCTTTCGGCAGAAGGCGCACACCGGAGAGCACTGTGAGCGGCAGAATCGTCTTTGCGCGAAGAAGCAGCTTCTTCGTCTCCGGGAGCCGGAGAGAGCGGCAGCTTGGCAAAGGTGATGAAACAAGCTGTACAACACTGCGATTGTGTGCGCAGCTTGCCAACTGAGAGAAAACAGTACCTGACCACTCTCCTGCCTTTTCTATTCACATGAAGATTCGATTGCAAGCTGTTTTGGACAACTTTCTTTCTCTTCTTGCAAAACACTCGGCAGACCTCCGTGCAGCCTCTAGAACACGGTGGGAGATGTTTTCTGTGCTGGCACAGTTTCTCCTTGCCAGACAGAGTGGAAAAGCTTTTTGCTAAGATGTAGACGAGAAGAGAGGCTAAAGACGAAGGTACGGTGCTCTGCAGAGCTAAGCACCGCTCCCGGACCTCTTTCGGCAGAAGGCGCACACCGCAGAGCACTGTGAGCGGCAGAATCGTCTTTGCGCGAAGAAGCAGCTTCTTCGTCTCCGGGAGCCGGAGAGAGCGGCAACTTCGCAAAGGTGATGAAACAAGCTGTACAACACTGCGATTGTGTGCGCAGCTTGCCAACTGAGAGAAAACAGTACCTGACCACTCTCCTGCCTTTTCTCTTCACATGAACATTCGATTGCAAGCTGTTTTGGACAACTTTCTTTCTCTTCTTGCAAAACACTCGGCAGACATCCGTGCAGCCTCTAGGACACGATGGGAGATATTTTCTGTGCTGGCAAATTTTCTCCTTTCCAGACAGAGTGGAAAAGCTTTTTGCTAAGATGTAGACGAGAAGAGAGGCTAAAGACGAAGGTACGGTGCTCTGCAGAGCTAAGCACCGCTCCCGGACCTCTTTCGGCAGAAGGCGCACACCGCAGAGCACTGTGAGCGGCAGAATCGTCTTTGCGCGAAGAAGCAGCTTCTTCGTCTCCGGGAGCCGGAGAGAGCGGCAGCTTGGCAAAGGTGATGAAACAAGCTGTACAACACTGCGATTGTGTGCGCAGCTTGCCAACTGAGAGAAAACATTCCTGACCACTCTGCTGCCTTTTCTATTCACATGAACATTCGATTGGAAGCTGTTTTGGACAACTTTCTTTCTCTTCTTGCAAAACACTCGGCAGACCTCCGTTCAGGCTCTAGAACACGATGGGAGATGTTTTCTGTGCTGGCAAAGTTTCTCATTGCCAGACAGAGTGGAAAAGCTTTTTGCTAAGATGTAGACGAGAAGAGAGGCTAAAGACGAAGGTACGGTTCTCTGCAGAGCTAAGCACAGCTCCCGGACCTCTTTCGGCAGAAGGCGCACACCGCAGAGCACTGTGAGCTGCAGAATCGTCTTTGCGCGAAGAAGCAGCTTCTTCGTCTCCGGGAGCCGGAGAGAGCGGCAACTTCGCAAAGGTGATGAAACAAGCTGTACAACACTGCGATTGTGTGCGCAGCTTGTCAACCTAGAGAAAACAGTACCTGACCACTCTCCTGCATTTTCTATTCACATGAACATTCGATTGCAAGCTGTTTTGGACAACTTTCTTTCTCTTCTTGCAAAACACTCGGCAGACCTCCGTGCAGCCTCTAGAACACGATGGGAGATGTTTTCTGTGCTGGCACAGTTTCTCCTTGCCAGACAGAGTGGAAAAGCTTTTTGCTAAGATGTAGACGAGAAGAGAGGCTAAAGACGAAGGTACGGTGCTCTGCAGAGCTAAGCACCGCTCCCTGACCTCTTTCGGCAGAAGGCGCACACCGCAGAGCACTGTGAGCGGCAGAATCGTCTTTGCGCGAAGAAGCAGCTTCTTCGTCTCCGGGAGCCGGAGAGAGCGGCAGCTTGGCAAAGGTGATGAAACAAGCTGTACAACACTGCGATTGTGTGCGCAGCTTGCCAAGTGAGAGAAAACAGTACCTGACCACTCTCCTCCCTTTTCTATTCACATGAACATTCGATTGCAAGCTGTTTTGGACAACTTTCTTTCTCTTCTTGCAAAACACTCGGCAGACCTCCGTGCAGCCTCTAGAACACGATGGGAGATGTTTTCTGTGCTGGCAAAGTTTCTCATTGCCAGACAGAGTGGAAAAGCTTTTTGCTAAGATGTAGACGAGAAGAGAGGCTAAAGACGAAGGTACGGTGCTCTGCAGAGCTAAGCACCGCTCCCTGACCTCTTTCGGCAGAAGGCGCACACCGCAGAGCACTGTGAGCGGCAGAATCGTCTTTGCGCGAAGAAGCAGCTTCTTCGGCTCCGGGAGCCGGAGAGAGCGGCAACTTGGCAAAGGTGATGAAACAAGCTGTACAACACTGCGATTGTGTGCGCAGCTTGTCAACTGATAGAAAACAGTACCTGACCACTCTGCTGCCTTTTCTATTCACATGAACATTCGATTGCAAGCTGTTTTGGACAACTTTCTTTCTCTTCTTGCAAAACACTCGGCAGACCTCCGTGCAGCCTCTAGAACACGATGGGAGATGTTTTTTGTGCTGGCACAGTTTCTCCTTGCCAGACAGAGTGGAAAAGCTTTTTGCTAAGATGTAGACGAGAAGAGAGGCTAAAGACGAAGGTACGGTGCTCTGCAGAGCTAAGCACCGCTCCCGGACCTCTTTCGGCAGAAGGCGCACACCGCAGAGCACTGTGAGCGGCAGAATCGTCTTTGCGCGAAGAAGCAGCTTCTTCGTCTCCGGGAGCCGGAGAGAGCGGCAGCTTGGCAAAGGTGATGAAACAAGCTGTACAACACTGCGATTGTGTGCGCAGCTTGCCAACTGAGAGAAAACAGTACCTGACCACTCTCCTGCCTTTTCTATTCACATGAACATTCGATTGGAAGCTGTTTTGGACAACTTTCTTTCTCTTCTTGCAAAACACTCGGCAGACCTGCGTGCAGCCTCTAGAACACGATGGGAGATGTTTTTTGTGCTGGCAAAGTTTCTCCTTGCCAGACAGAGTGGAAAAGCTTTTTGCTAAGATGTAGACGAGAAGAGAGGCTAAAGACGAAGGTACGGTGCTCTGCAGAGCTAAGCACCGCTCCCTGACCTCTTTCGGCAGAAGGCGCACACCGCAGAGCACTGTGAGCGGCAGAATCGTCTTTGCGCGAAGAAGCAGCTTCTTCGTCTCCGGGAGCCGGAGAGAGCGGCAGCTTGGCAAAGGTGATGAAACAAGCTGTACAACACTGCGATTGTGTGCGCAGCTTGCCAACTGAGAGAAAACAGTACCTGACCACTCTCCTGCCTTTTCTATTCACATGAACATTCGATTGCAAGCTGTTTTGGACAACTTTCTTTCTCTTCTTGCAAAACACTCGGCAGACCTCCGTGCAGCCTCTAGAACACGATGGGAGATGTTTTCTGTGCTGGCACAGTTTCTCCTTGCCAGACAGAGTGGAAAAGCTTTTTGCTAAGATGTAGACGAGAAGAGAGGCTAAAGACGAAGGTACGGTGCTCTGCAGAGCTAAGCACCGCTCCCGGACCTCTTTCGGCAGAAGGCGCACACCGCAGAGCACTGCCGGCGGCAGAATCGTCTTTGCGCGAAGAAGCAGCTTCTTCGTCTCCGGGAGCCGGAGAGAGCGGCAGCTTGGCAAAGGTGATGAAACAAGCTGTACAACACTGCGATTGTGTGCGCAGCTTGTCAACTGAGAGAAAACAGTACCTGACCACTCTCCTGCCTTTTCTATTCACATGAACATTCGATTGCAAGCTGTTTTGGACAACTTTCTTTCTCTTCTTGCAAAACACTCGGCAGACCTCCGTGCAGCCTCTAGAACACGATGGGAGATGTTTTTTGTGCTGGCAAAGTTTCTCCTTGCCAGACAGAGTGGAAAAGCTTTTTGCTAAGATGTAGACGAGAAGAGAGGCTAAAGACGAAGGTACGGTGCTCTGCAGAGCTAAGCACCGCTCCCGGGCGTCTTTCGGCAGAAGGCGCACACCGCAGAGCACTGCCAGCGGCAGAATCGTCTTTGCGCGAAGAAGCAGCTTCTTCGTCTCCGGGAGCCGGAGAGAGCGGCAACTTGGCAAAGGTGATGAAACAAGCTGTACAACACTGCGATTGTGTGCGCAGCTTGCCAACTGAGAGAAAACAGTACCTGACCACTCTCCTGCCTTTTCTATTCACATGAACATTCGATTGCAAGCTGTTTTGGACAACTTTCTTTCTCTTCTTGCAAAACACTCGGCAGACCTCCGTGCAGCCTCTAGAACACAATGGGGGATGTTTTCTGTGCTGGCACAGTTTCTCCTTGCCAGACAGAGTGGAAAAGCTTTTTGCTAAGATGTAGACGAGAAGAGAGGCTAAAGACGAAGGTACGGTGCTCTGCAGGGCTAAGCACCGCTCCCGGGCGTCTTTCGGCAGAAGGCGCACACCGCAGAGCACTGTGAGCGGCAGAATCGTCTTTGCGCGAAGAAGCAGCTTCTTCGTCTCCGGGAGCCGGAGAGAGCGGCAGCTTGGCAAAGGTGATGAAACAAGCTGTACAACACTGCGATTGTGTGCGCAGCTTGCCAACTGAGAGAAAACAGTACCTGACCACTCTCCTGCCTTTTCTATTCACATGAACATTCGATTGCAAGCTGTTTTGGACAACTTTCTTTCTCTTCTTGCAAAACACTCGGCAGACCTCCGTGCAGCCTCTAGAACACGATGGGAGATGTTTTCTGTGCTGGCACAGTTTCTCCTTGCCAGACAGAGTGGAAAAGCTTTTTGCTAAGATGTAGACGAGAAGAGAGGCTAAAGACGAAGGTACGGTGCTCTGCAGAGCTAAGCACCGCTCCCGGACCTCTTTCGGCAGAAGGCGCACACCGCAGAGCACTGTGAGCGGCAGAATCGTCTTTGCGCGAAGAAGCAGCTTCTTCGGCTCCGGGAGCCGAAGAGAGCGGCAGCTTCGCAAAGGTGATGAAATAAGCTGTACAACACTGCGATTGTGTGCGCAGCTTGCCAACTGAGAGAAAACAGTACCTGACCACTCTCCTGCCTTTTCTATTCACATGAACATTCGATTGCAAGCTGTTTTGGACAACTTTCTTTCTCTTCTTGCAAAACACTCTGCAGACCTCCGTGCAGCCTCTAGAACACGATGGGAGATGTTTTTTGTGCTGGCACAGTTTCTCCTTGCCAGACAGAGTGGAAAAGCTTTTTGCTAAGATGTAGACGAGAAGAGAGGCTAAAGACGAAGGTACGGTGCTCTGCAGAGCTAAGCACCGCTCCCGGACCTCTTTCGGCAGAAGGCGCACACCGCAGAGCACTGTGAGCGGCAGAATCGTCTTTGCGCCAAGAAGCAGCTTCTTCGGCTCCTGGAGCCGGAGAGAGCGGCAGCTTGGCAAAGGTGATGAAACAAGCTGTACAACACTGCGATTGTGTGCGCAGCTTGCCAACTGAGAGAAAACAGTACCTGACCACTCTCCTGCCTTTTCTAATCACATGAACATTCGATTGCAAGCTGTTTTGGACAACTTTCTTTCTCTTCTTGCAAAACACTCGGCAGACCTCCGTGCAGCCTCTAGAACAGAATGGGAGATGTTTTCTGTGCTGGCACAGTTTCTCCTTGCCAGACAGAGTGGAAAAGCTTTTTGCTAAGATGTAGACGAGAAGAGAGGCTAAAGACGAAGGTACGGTGCTCTGCAGAGCTAAGCACCGCTCCCGGACCTCTTCCGGCAGAAGGCGCACACCGCAGAGCACTGTGAGCGGCAGAATCGTCTTTGCGCGAAGAAGCAGCTTCTTCGTCTCCGGGAGCCGGAGAGAGCGGCAGCTTCGCAAAGGTGATGAAACAAGCTGTACAGCACTGCGATTGTGTGCGCAGCTTGCCAAGTGAGAGAAAACAGTACCTGACCACTCTCCTGCCTTTTCTATTCACATGAACATTCGATTGCAAGCTGTTTTGGACAACTTTCTTTCTCTTCTTGCAAAACACTCGGCAGACCTCCGTGCAGCCTCTAGAACACGATGGGAGATGTTTTTTGTGCTGGCACAGTTTCTCCTTGCCAGACAGAGTGGAAAAGCTTTTTGCTAAGATGTAGACGAGAAGAGAGGCTAAAGACGAAGGTACGGTGCTCTGCAGAGCTAAGCACCGCTCCCGGACCTCTTTCGGCAGAAGGCGCACACCGCAGAGCACTGTGAGCGGCAGAATCGTCTTTGCGCGAAGAAGCAGCTTCTTCGTCTCCGGGAGCCGGAGAGAGCGGCAGCTTGGCAAAGGTGATGAAACAAGCTGTACAACACTGCGATTGTGTGCGCAGCTTGCCAACTGAGAGAAAACAGTACCTGACCACTCTCCTGCCTTTTCTATTCACATGAACATTCGATTGCAAGCTGTTTTGGACAACTTTCTTTCTCTTCTTGCAAAACACTCTGGAGACCTCCGTGCAGCCTCTAGAACACGATGGGAGATGTTTTCTGTGCTGGCACAGTTTCTCCTTGCCAGACAGAGTGGAAAAGCTTTTTGCTAAGATGTAGACGAGAAGAGAGGCTAAAGACGAAGGTACGGTGCTCTGCAGAGCTAAGCACCGCGGCCGGACCTCTTTCGGCAGAAGGCGCACACCGCAGAGCACTGTGAGCGGCAGAATCGTCTTTGCGCGAAGAAGCAGCTTCTTCGTCTCCGGGAGCTGGAGAGAGCGGCAGCTTGGCAAAGGTGATGAAACAAGCTGTACAACACTGCGATTGTGTGCGCAGCTTGTCAACTGAGAGAAAACAGTTCCTGACCACTCTCCTGCCTTTTCTATTCACATGAACATTCGATTGCAAGCTGTTTTGGACAACTTTCTTTCTCTTCTTGCAAAACACTCTGCAGACCTCCGTGCAGCCTCTAGAACACGATGGGAGATGTTTTTTGTGCTGGCACAGTTTCTCCTTGCCAGACAGAGTGGAAAAGCTTTTTGCTAAGATGTAGACGAGAAGAGAGGCTAAAGACGAAGGTACGGTGCTCTGCAGAGCTAAGACCGCTCCCGGACCTCTTTCGGCAGAAGGCGCACACCGCAGAGCACTGTGAGCGGCAGAATCGTCTTTGCGCGAAGAAGCAGCTTCTTCGTCTCCGGGAGCCGGAGAGAGCGGCAGCTTGGCAAAGGTGATGAAACAAGCTGTACAACACTGCGATTGTGTGCGCAGCTTGTCAACTGAGAGAAAACAGTACCTGACCACTCTCCTGCCTTTTCTATTCACATGAACATTCGATTGCAAGCTGTTTTGGACAACTTTCTTTCTCTTCTTGCAAAACACTCGGCAGACCTCCGTGCAGCCTCTAGAACACGATGGGAGATGTTTTTTGTGCTGGCAAAGTTTCTCCTTGCCAGACAGAGTGGAAAAGCTTTTTGCTAAGATGTAGACGAGAAGAGAGGCTAAAGACGAAGGTACGGTGCTCTGCAGAGCTAAGCACCGCTCCCGGGCGTCTTTCGGCAGAAAAGGCACACCGCAGAGCACTGTGAGCGGCAGAATCGTCTTTGCGCGAAGAAGCAGCTTCTTCGTCTCCGGGAGCCGGAGAGAGCGGCAACTTGGCAAAGGTGATGAAACAAGCTGTACAACACTGCGATTGTGTGCGCAGCTTGCCAACTGAGAGAAAACAGTACCTGACCACTCTCCTGCCTTTTCTATTCACATGAACATTCGATTGCAAGCTGTTTTGGACAACTTTCTTTCTCTTCTTGCAAAACACTCGGCAGACCTCCGTGCAGCCTCTAGAACACGATGGGAGATGTTTTTTGTGCTGGCACAGTTTCTCCTTGCCAGACAGAGTGGAAAAGCTTTTTGCTAAGATGTAGACGAGAAGAGAGGCTAAAGACGAAGGTACGGTGCTCTGCAGAGCTAAGCACCGCTCCCTGACCTCTTTCGGCAGAAGGCGCACACCGCAGAGCACTGTGAGCGGCAGAATCGTCTTTGCGCGAAGAAGCAGCTTCTTCGTCTCCGGGAGCCGGAGAGAGCGGCAGCTTGGCAAAGGTGATGAAACAAGCTGTACAACACTGCGATTGTGTGCGCAGCTTGCCAAGTGAGAGAAAACAGTACCTGACCACTCTCCTCCCTTTTCTATTCACATGAACATTCGATTGCAAGCTGTTTTGGACAACTTTCTTTCTCTTCTTGCAAAACACTCGGCAGACCTCCGTGCAGCCTCTAGAACACGATGGGAGATGTTTTCTGTGCTGGCACAGTTTCTCCTTGTTAGACAGAGTGGAAAAGCTTTTTGCTAAGATGTAGACGAGAAGAGAGGCTAAAGACGAAGGTACGGTGCTCTGCAGAGCTAAGCACCGCTCCCGGACCTCTTTCGGCAGAAGGCGCACACCGCAGAGCACTGTGAGCGGCAGAATCGTCTTTGCGCGAAGAAGCAGCTTCTTCGTCTCCGGGAGCCGGAGAGAGCGGCAGCTTGGCAAAGGTGATGAAACAAGCTGTACAACACTGCGATTGTGTGCGCAGCTTGCCAACTGAGAGAAAACACTACCTGACCACTCTCCTGCCTTTTCTATTCACATGAACATTCGATTGCAAGCTGTTTTGGACAACTTTCTTTCTCTTCTTGCAAAACACTCGGCAGACCTCCGTGCAGCTTCTAGAACACGATGGGAGATGTTTTCTGTGCTGGCAAAGTTTCTCATTGCCAGACAGAGTGGAAAAGCTTTTTGCTAAGATGTAGACGAGAAGAGAGGCTAAAGACGAAGGTACGGTGCTCTGCAGAGCTAAGCACCGCTCCCTGACCTCTTTCGGCAGAAGGCGCACACCGCAGAGCACTGTGAGCGGCAGAATCGTCTTTGCGCGAAGAAGCAGCTTCTTCGGCTCCGGGAGCCGGAGAGAGCGGCAACTTGGCAAAGGTGATGAAACAAGCTGTACAACACTGCGATTGTGTGCGCAGCTTGTCAACTGATAGAAAACAGTACCTGACCACTCTGCTGCCTTTTCTATTCACATGAACATTCGATTGCAAGCTGTTTTGGACAACTTTCTTTCTCTTCTTGCAAAACACTCGGCAGACCTCCGTGCAGCCTCTAGAACACGATGGGAGATGTTTTTTGTGCTGGCACAGTTTCTCCTTGCCAGACAGAGTGGAAAAGCTTTTTGCTAAGATGTAGACGAGAAGAGAGGCTAAAGACGAAGGTACGGTGCTCTGCAGAGCTAAGCACCGCTCCCGGACCTCTTTCGGCAGAAGGCGCACACCGCAGAGCACTGTGAGCGGCAGAATCGTCTTTGCGCGAAGAAGCAGCTTCTTCGTCTCCGGGAGCCGGAGAGAGCGGCAGCTTGGCAAAGGTGATGAAACAAGCTGTACAACACTGCGATTGTGTGCGCAGCTTGCCAAGTGAGAGAAAACAGTACCTGACCACTCTCCTGCCTTTTCTATTCACATGAACATTCGATTGCAAGCTGTTTTGGACAACTTTCTTTCTCTTCTTGCAAAACACTCGGCAGACCTCCGTGCAGCCTCTAGAACACGATGGGAGATGTTTTCTGTGCTGGCACAGTTTCTCCTTGCCAGACAGAGTGGAAAAGCTTTTTGCTAAGATGTAGACGAGAAGAGAGGCTAAAGACGAAGGTACGGTGCTCTGCAGAGCTAAGCACCGCTCCCGGACCTCTTTCGGCAGAAGGCGCACACCGCAGAGCACTGCCAGCGGCAGAATCGTCTTTGCGCGAAGAAGCAGCTTCTTCGTCTCCGGGAGCCGGAGAGAGCGGCAGCTTGGCAAAGGTGATGAAACAAGCTGTACAACACTGCGATTGTGTGCGCAGCTTGTCAACTGAGAGAAAACAGTACCTGACCACTCTCCTGCCTTTTCTATTCACATGAACATTCGATTGCAAGCTGTTTTGGACAACTTTCTTTCTCTTCTTGCAAAACACTCGGCAGACCTCAGTGCAGCCTCTAGAACACGATGGGAGATGTTTTTTGTGCTGGCAAAGTTTCTCCTTGCCAGACAGAGTGGAAAAGCTTTTTGCTAAGATGTAGACGAGAAGAGAGGCTAAAGACGAAGGTACGGTGCTCTGCAGAGCTAAGCACCGCTCCCTGACCTCTTTCGGCAGAAGGCGCACACCGCAGAGCACTGTGAGCGGCAGAATCGTCTTTGCGCGAAGAAGCAGCTTCTTCGTCTCCGGGAGCTGGAGAGAGCGGCAGCTTGGCAAAGGTGATGAAACAAGCTGTACAACACTGCGATTGTGTGCGCAGCTTGTCAACTGAGAGAAAACAGTACCTGACCACTCTCCTGCCTTTTCTATTCACATGAACATTCGATTGCAAGCTGTTTTGGACAACTTTCTTTCTCTTCTTGCAAAACACTCTGCAGACCTCCGTGTAGCCTCTAGAACACGATGGGAGATGTTTTTTGTGCTGGCACAGTTTCTCCTTGCCAGACAGAGTGGAAAAGCTTTTTGCTAAGATGTAGACGAGAAGAGAGGCTAAAGACGAAGGTACGGTGCTCTGCAGAGCTAAGCACCGCTCCCTGACCTCTTTCGGCAGAAGGCGCACACCGTAGAGCACTGTGAGCGGCAGAATCGTCTTTGCGCGAAGAAGCAGCTTCTTCGTCTCCGGGAGCCGGAGAGAGCGGCAGCTTGGCAAAGGTGATGAAACAAGCTGTACAACACTGCGATTGTGTGCGCAGCTTGCCAACTGAGAGAAAACAGTACCTGACCACTCTCCTGCCTTTTCTATTCACATGAACATTCGATTGCAAGCTGTTTTGGACAACTTTCTTTCTCTTCTTGCAAAACACTCGGCAGACCTCCGTGCAGCCTCTAGAACACGATGGGAGATGTTTTCTGTGCTGGCACAGTTTCTCCTTGCCAGACAGAGTGGAAAAGCTTTTTGCTAAGATGTAGACGAGAAGAGAGGCTAAAGACGAAGGTACGGTGCTCTGCAGAGCTAAGCACCGCTCCCGGACCTCTTTCGGCAGAAGGCGCACACCGCAGAGCACTGCCGGCGGCAGAATCGTCTTTGCGCGAAGAAGCAGCTTCTTCGTCTCCGGGAGCCGGAGAGAGCGGCAGCTTGGCAAAGGTGATGAAACAAGCTGTACAACACTGCGATTGTGTGCGCAGCTTGTCAACTGAGAGAAAACAGTACCTGACCACTCTCCTGCCTTTTCTATTCACATGAACATTCGATTGCAAGCTGTTTTGGACAACTTTCTTTCTCTTCTTGCAAAACACTCGGCAGACCTCAGTGCAGCCTCTAGAACACGATGGGAGATGTTTTTTGTGCTGGCAAAGTTTCTCCTTGCCAGACAGAGTGGAAAAGCTTTTTGCTAAGATGTAGACGAGAAGAGAGGCTAAAGACGAAGGTACGGTGCTCTGCAGAGCTAAGCACCGCTCCCGGGCGTCTTTCGGCAGAAGGCGCACACCGCAGAGCACTGCCAGCGGCAGAATCGTCTTTGCGCGAAGAAGCAGCTTCTTCGTCTCCGGGAGCCGGAGAGAGCGGCAACTTGGCAAAGGTGATGAAACAAGCTGTACAACACTGCGATTGTGTGCGCAGCTTGCCAACTGAGAGAAAACAGTACCTGACCACTCTCCTCCCTTTTCTATTCACATGAACATTCGATTGCAAGCTGTTTTGGACAACTTTCTTTCTCTTCTTGCAAAACACTCGGCAGACCTCCGTGCAGCCTCTAGAACACAATGGGGGATGTTTTCTGTGCTGGCACAGTTTCTCCTTGCCAGACAGAGTGGAAAAGCTTTTTGCTAAGATGTAGACGAGAAGAGAGGCTAAAGACGAAGGTACGGTGCTCTGCAGGGCTAAGCACCGCTCCCGGGCGTCTTTCGGCAGAAGGCGCACACCGCAGAGCACTGTGAGCGGCAGAATCGTCTTTGCGCGAAGAAGCAGCTTCTTCGTCTCCGGGAGCCGGAGAGAGCGGCAGCTTGGCAAAGGTGATGAAACAAGCTGTACAACACTGCGATTGTGTGCGCAGCTTGCCAACTGAGAGAAAACAGTACCTGACCACTCTCCTGCCTTTTCTATTCACATGAACATTCGATTGCAAGCTGTTTTGGACAACTTTCTTTCTCTTCTTGCAAAACACTCGGCAGACCTCCGTGCAGCCTCTAGAACACGATGGGAGATGTTTTCTGTGCTGGCACAGTTTCTCCTTTCCAGACAGAGTGGAAAAGCTTTTTGCTAAGATGTAGACGAGAAGAGAGGCTAAAGACGAAGGTACGGTGCTCTGCAGAGCTAAGCACCGCTCCCGGACCTCTTTCGGCAGAAGGCGCACACCGCAGAGCACTGTGAGCGGCAGAATCGTCTTTGCGCGAAGAAGCAGCTTCTTCGGCTCCGGGAGCCGAAGAGAGCGGCAGCTTCGCAAAGGTGATGAAATAAGCTGTACAACACTGCGATTGTGTGCGCAGCTTGCCAACTGAGAGAAAACAGTACCTGACCACTCTCCTGCCTTTTCTATTCACATGAACATTCGATTGCAAGCTGTTTTGGACAACTTTCTTTCTCTTCTTGCAAAACACTCTGCAGACCTCCGTGCAGCCTCTAGAACACGATGGGAGATGTTTTTTGTGCTGGCACAGTTTCTCCTTGCCAGACAGAGTGGAAAAGCTTTTTGCTAAGATGTAGACGAGAAGAGAGGCTAAAGACGAAGGTACGGTGCTCTGCAGAGCTAAGCACCGCTCCCGGACCTCTTTCGGCAGAAGGCGCACACCGCAGAGCACTGTGAGCGGCAGAATCGTCTTTGCGCCAAGAAGCAGCTTCTTCGGCTCCTGGAGCCGGAGAGAGCGGCAGCTTGGCAAAGGTGATGAAACAAGCTGTACAACACTGCGATTGTGTGCGCAGCTTGCCAACTGAGAGAAAACAGTACCTGACCACTCTCCTGCCTTTTCTAATCACATGAACATTCGATTGCAAGCTGTTTTGGACAACTTTCTTTCTCTTCTTGCAAAACACTCGGCAGACCTCCGTGCAGCCTCTAGAACAGAATGGGAGATGTTTTCTGTGCTGGCACAGTTTCTCCTTGCCAGACAGAGTGGAAAAGCTTTTTGCTAAGATGTAGACGAGAAGAGAGGCTAAAGACGAAGGTACGGTGCTCTGCAGAGCTAAGCACCGCTCCCGGACCTCTTCCGGCAGAAGGCGCACACCGCAGAGCACTGTGAGCGGCAGAATCGTCTTTGCGCGAAGAAGCAGCTTCTTCGTCTCCGGGAGCCGGAGAGAGCGGCAGCTTCGCAAAGGTGATGAAACAAGCTGTACAACACTGCGATTGTGTGCGCAGCTTGCCAAGTGAGAGAAAACAGTACCTGACCACTCTCCTGCCTTTTCTATTCACATGAACATTCGATTGCAAGCTGTTTTGGACAACTTTCTTTCTCTTCTTGCAAAACACTCGGCAGACCTCCGTGCAGCCTCTAGAACACGATGGGAGATGTTTTTTGTGCTGGCACAGTTTCTCCTTGCCAGACAGAGTGGAAAAGCTTTTTGCTAAGATGTAGACGAGAAGAGAGGCTAAAGACGAAGGTACGGTGCTCTGCAGAGCTAAGCACCGCTCCCGGACCTCTTTCGGCAGAAGGCGCACACCGCAGAGCACTGTGAGCGGCAGAATCGTCTTTGCGCGAAGAAGCAGCTTCTTCGTCTCCGGGAGCCGGAGAGAGCGGCAGCTTGGCAAAGGTGATGAAACAAGCTGTACAACACTGCGATTGTGTGCGCAGCTTGCCAACTGAGAGAAAACAGTACCTGACCACTCTCCTGCCTTTTCTATTCACATGAACATTCGATTGCAAGCTGTTTTGGACAACTTTCTTTCTCTTCTTGCAAAACACTCTGGAGACCTCCGTGCAGCCTCTAGAACACGATGGGAGATGTTTTCTGTGCTGGCACAGTTTCTCCTTGCCAGACAGAGTGGAAAAGCTTTTTGCTAAGATGTAGAGGAGAAGAGAGGCTAAAGACGAAGGTACGGTGCTCTGCAGAGCTAAGCACCGCTCCCGGACCTCTTTCGGCAGAAGGCGCACACCGCAGAGCACTGTGAGCGGCAGAATCGTCTTTGCGCGAAGAAGCAGCTTCTTCGTCTCCGGGAGCTGGAGAGAGCGGCAGCTTGGCAAAGGTGATGAAACAAGCTGTACAACACTGCGATTGTGTGCGCAGCTTGTCAACTGAGAGAAAACAGTTCCTGACCACTCTCCTGCCTTTTCTATTCACATGAACATTCGATTGCAAGCTGTTTTGGACAACTTTCTTTCTCTTCTTGCAAAACACTCTGCAGACCTCCGTGCAGCCTCTAGAACACGATGGGAGATGTTTTTTGTGCTGGCACAGTTTCTCCTTGCCAGACAGAGTGGAAAAGTTTTTGCTAAGATGTAGACGAGAAGAGAGGCTAAAGACGAAGGTACGGTGCTCTGCAGAGCTAAGACCGCTCCCGGACCTCTTTCGGCAGAAGGCGCACACCGCAGAGCACTGTGAGCGGCAGAATCGTCTTTGCGCGAAGAAGCAGCTTCTTCGTCTCCGGGAGCCGGAGAGAGCGGCAGCTTGGCAAAGGTGATGAAACAAGCTGTACAACACTGCGATTGTGTGCGCAGCTTGTCAACTGAGAGAAAACAGTACCTGACCACTCTCCTGCCTTTTCTATTCACATGAACATTCGATTGCAAGCTGTTTTGGACAACTTTCTTTCTCTTCTTGCAAAACACTCGGCAGACCTCCGTGCAGCCTCTAGAACACGATGGGAGATGTTTTTTGTGCTGGCAAAGTTTCTCCTTGCCAGACAGAGTGGAAAAGCTTTTTGCTAAGATGTAGACGAGAAGAGAGGCTAAAGACGAAGGTACGGTGCTCTGCAGAGCTAAGCACCGCTCCCGGACCTCTTTCGGCAGAAAAGGCACACCGCAGAGCACTGTGAGCGGCAGAATCGTCTTTGCGCGAAGAAGCAGCTTCTTCGTCTCCGGGAGCCGGAGAGAGCGGCAACTTGGCAAAGGTGATGAAACAAGCTGTACAACACTGCGATTGTGTGCGCAGCTTGCCAACTGAGAGAAAACAGTACCTGACCACTCTCCTGCCTTTTCTATTCACATGAACATTCGATTGCAAGCTGTTTTGGACAACTTTCTTTCTCTTCTTGCAAAACACTCGGCAGACCTCCGTGCAGCCTCTAGAACACGATGGGAGATGTTTTTTGTGCTGGCACAGTTTCTCCTTGCCAGACAGAGTGGAAAAGCTTTTTGCTAAGATGTAGACGAGAAGAGAGGCTAAAGACGAAGGTACGGTGCTCTGCAGAGCTAAGCACCGCTCCCGGACCTCTTTCGGCAGAAGGCGCACACCGCAGAGCACTGTGAGCGGCAGAATCGTCTTTGCGCGAAGAAGCAGCTTCTTCGTCTCCGGGAGCCGGAGAGAGCGGCAACTTCGCAAAGGTGATGAAACAAGCTGTACACCACTGCGATTGTGTGCGCAGCTTGTCAACTGAGAGAAAACAGTACCTGACCACTCTCCTGCATTTTCTATTCACATGAACATTCGATTGCAAGCTGTTTTGGACAACTTTCTTTCTCTTCTTGCAAAACACTCGGCAGACCTCCGTGCAGCCTCTAGAACACGATGGGAGATGTTTTTTGTGCTGGCACAGTTTCTCCTTGCCAGACAGAGTGGAAAAGCTTTTTGCTAAGATGTAGACGAGAAGAGAGGCTAAAGACGAAGGTACGGTGCTCTGCAGAGCTAAGCACCGCTCCCGGACCTCTTTCGGCAGAAGGCGCACACCGCAGAGCACTGTGAGCGGCAGAATCGTCTTTGCGCGAAGAAGCAGCTTCTTCGTCTCCGGGAGCCGGAGAGAGCGGCAGCTTGGCAAAGGTGATGAAACAAGCTGTACAACACTGCGATTGTGTGCGCAGCTTGCCAACTGAGAGAAAACAGTACCTGACCACTCTCCTGCCTTTTCTATTCACATGAACATTCGATTGCAAGCTGTTTTGGACAACTTTCTTTCTCTTCTTGCAAAACACTCGGCAGACCTCCGTGCAGCCTCTAGAACACGGTGGGAGATGTTTTCTGTGCTGGCACAGTTTCTCCTTGCCAGACAGAGTGGAAAAGCTTTTTGCTAAGATGTAGACGAGAAGAGAGGCTAAAGACGAAGGTACGGTGCTCTGCAGAGCTAAGCACCGCTCCCGGACCTCTTTCGGCAGAAGGCGCACACCGCAGAGCACTGTGAGCGGCAGAATCTTCTTTGCGCGAAGAAGCAGCTTCTTCGTCGCCGGGAGCCGGAGAGAGCGGCAACTTCGCAAAGGTGATGAAACAAGCTGTACAACACTGCGATTGTGTGCGCAGCTTGCCAACTGAGAGAAAACAGTACCTGACCACTCTCCTGCCTTTTCTATTCACATGAACATTCGATTGCAAGCTGTTTTGGACAACTTTCTTTCTCTTCTTGCAAAACACTCTGCAGACCTCCGTGCAGCCTCTAGAACACGATGGGAGATGTTTTCTGTGCTGGCACAGTTTCTCCTTGCCAGACAGAGTGGAAAAGCTTTTTGCTAAGATGTAGACGAGAAGAGAGGCTAAAGACGAAGGTACGGTGCTCTGCAGAGCTAAGCACCGCTCCCGGACCTCTTTCGGCAGAAGGCGCACACCGCAGAGCACTGTGAGCGGCAGAATCGTCTTTGCGCGAAGAAGCAGCTTCTTCGTCTCCGGGAGCCGGAGAGAGCGGCAACTTGGCAAAGGTGATGAAACAAGCTGTACAACACTGCGATTGTGTGCGCAGCTTGCCAACTGAGAGAAAACAGTACCTGACCACTCTCCTGCCTTTTCTATTCACATGAACATTCGATTGCAAGCTGTTTTGGACAACTTTCTTTCTCTTCTTGCAAAACACTCGGCAGACCTCCGTGCAGCCTCTAGAACACGATGGGAGATGTTTTTTGTGCTGGCACAGTTTCTCCTTGCCAGACAGAGTGGAAAAGCTTTTTGCTAAGATGTAGACGAGAAGAGAGGCTAAAGACGAAGGTACGGTGCTCTGCAGAGCTAAGCACCGCGGCCGGACCTCTTTCGGCAGAAGGCGCACACCGCAGAGCACTGTGAGCGGCAGAATCGTCTTTGCGCGAAGAAGCAGCTTCTTCGTCTCCGGGAGCCGGAGAGAGCGGCAGCTTGGCAAAGGTGATGAAACAAGCTGTACAACACTGCGATTGTGTGCGCAGCTTGCCAACTGAGAGAAAAAAGTACCTGACCACTCTCCTGCCTTTTCTATTCACATGAACATTCGATTGCAAGCTGTTTTGGACAACTTTCTTTCTCTTCTTGCAAAACACTCGGCAGACCTCCGTGCAGCCTCTAGAACACGATGGGAGATGTTTTCTGTGCTGGCACAGTTTCTCCTAGCCAGACAGAGTGGAAAAGCTTTTTGCTAAGATGTAGACGAGAAGAGAGGCTAAAGACGAAGGTACGGTGCTCTGCAGAGCTAAGCACCGCTCCCGGACGTCTTTCGGCAGAAGGCGCACACCGCAGAGCACTGTGAGCGGCAGAATCGTCTTTGCGCGAAGAAGCAGCTTCTTCGTCTCCGGGAGCTGGAGAGAGCGGCAGCTTGGCAAAGGTGATGAAACAAGCTGTACAACACTGCGATTGTGTGCGCAGCTTGTCAACTGAGAGAAAACAGTACCTGACCACTCTCCTGCCTTTTCTATTCACATGAACATTCGATTGCAAGCTGTTTTGGACAACTTTCTTTCTCTTCTTGAAAAACACTCGGCAGACCTCCGTGCAGCCTCTAGAACACGATGGGAGATGTTTTTTGTGCTGGCACAGTTTCTCCTTGCCAGACAGAGTGGAAAAGCTTTTTGCTAAGATGTAGACGAGAAGAGAGGCTAAAGACGAAGGTACGGTTCTCTGCAGAGCTAAGCACAGCTCCCGGACCTCTTTCGGCAGAAGGCGCACACCGCAGAGCACTGTGAGCGGCAGAATCGTCTTTGCGCGAAGAAGCAGCTTCTTCGTCTCCGGGAGCCGGAGAGAGCGGCAACTTCGCAAAGGTGATGAAACAAGCTGTACAACACTGCGATTGTGTGCGCAGCTTGCCAACTGAGAGAAAACAGTACCTGACCACTCTCCTGCATTTTCTATTCACATGAACATTCGATTGCAAGCTGTTTTGGACAACTTTCTTTCTCTTCTTGCAAAACACTCGGCAGACCTCCGTGCAGCCTCTAGAACACGATGGGAGATGTTTTTTGTGCTGGCACAGTTTCTCCTTGCCAGACAGAGTGGAAAAGCTTTTTGCTAAGATGTAGACGAGAAGAGAGGCTAAAGACGAAGGTACGGTGCTCTGCAGAGCTAAGCACCGCTCCCGGACCTCTTTCGGCAGAAGGCGCACACCGCAGAGCACTGTGAGCGGCAGAATCGTCTTTGCGCGAAGAAGCAGCTTCTTCGTCTCCGGGAGCCGGAGAGAGCGGCAGCTTGGCAAAGGTGATGAAACAAGCTGTACAACACTGCGATTGTGTGTGCAGCTTGCCAACTGAGAGAAAACAGTACCTGACCACTCTCCTGCCTTTTCTATTCACATGAACATTCGATTGCAAGCTGTTTTGGACAACTTTCTTTCTCTTCTTGCAAAACACTCTGGAGACCTCCGTGCAGCCTCTAGAACACGATGGGAGATGTTTTCTGTGCTGGCACAGTTTCTCCTTGCCAGACAGAGTGGAAAAGCTTTTTGCTAAGATGTAGACGAGAAGAGAGGCTAAAGACGAAGGTACGGTGCTCTGCAGAGCTAAGCACCGCTCCCGGACCTCTTTCGGCAGAAGGCGCACACCGCAGAGCACTGTGAGCGGCAGAATCGTCTTTGCGCGAAGAAGCAGCTTCTTCGTCTCCGGGAGCTGGAGAGAGCGGCAGCTTGGCAAAGGTGATGAAACAAGCTGTACAACACTGCGATTGTGTGCGCAGCTTGTCAACTGAGAGAAAACAGTACCTGACCACTCTCGTGCCTTTTCTATTCACATGAACATTCGATTGCAAGCTGTTTTGGACAACTTTCTTTCTCTTCTTGCAAAACACTCTGCAGACCTCCGTGCAGCCTCTAGAACACGATGGGAGATGTTTTTTGTGCTGGCACAGTTTCTCCTTGCCAGACAGAGTGGAAAAGCTTTTTGCTAAGATGTAGACGAGAAGAGAGGCTAAAGACGAAGGGTACGGTGCTCTGCAGAGCTAAGCACCGCTCCCGGACCTCTTTCGGCAGAAGGCGCACACCGGGGAGCACTGTGAGCGGCAGAATCGTCTTTGCGCGAAGAAGCAGCTTCTTCGTCTCCGGGAGCTGGAGAGAGCGGCAGCTTGGCAAAGGTGATGAAACAAGCTGTACAACACTGCGATTGTGTGCGCAGCTTGTCAACTGAGAGAAAGCAGTACCTGACCACTCTCCTGCCTTTTCTATTCACATGAACATTCGATTGCAAGCTGTTTTGGACAACTTTCTTTCTCTTCTTGCAAAACACTCTGCAGACCTCCGTGCAGCCTCTAGAACACGATGGGAGATGTTTTTTGTGCTGGCACAGTTTCTCCTTGCCAGACAGAGTGGAAAAGCTTTTTGCTAAGATGTAGACGAGAAGAGAGGCTAAAGACGAAGGTACGGTGCTCTGCAGAGCTAAGCACCGCTCCCGGACCTCTTTCGGCAGAAGGCGCACACCGGAGAGCACTGTGAGCGGCAGAATCGTCTTTGCGCGAAGAAGCAGCTTCTTCGTCTCCGGGAGCCGGAGAGAGCGGCAGCTTGGCAAAGGTGATGAAACAAGCTGTACAACACTGCGATTGTGTGCGCAGCTTGCCAACTGAGAGAAAACAGTACCTGACCACTCTCCTGCCTTTTCTATTCACATGAACATTCGATTGCAAGCTGTTTTGGACAACTTTCTTTCTCTTCTTGCAAAACTCTCGGCAGACCTCCGTGCAGCCTCTAGAACACGATGGGAGATGTTTTTTGTGCTGGCAAAGTTTCTCCTTGCCAGACAGAGTGGAAAAGCTTTTTGCTAAGATGTAGACGAGAAGAGAGGCTAAAGACGAAGGTACGGTGCTCTGCAGAGCTAAGCACCGCTCCCGGGCGTCTTTCGGCAGAAGGGGCACACAGCAGAGCACTGTGAGCGGCAGAATCGTCTTTGCGCGAAGAAGCAGCTTCTTCGTCTCCGGGAGCCGGAGAGAGCGGCAACTTGGCAAAGGTGATGAAACAAGCTGTACAACACTGCGATTGTGTGCGCAGCTTGCCAACTGAGAGAAAACAGTACCTGACCACTCTCCTGCCTTTTCTATTCACATGAACATTCGATTGCAAGCTGTTTTGGACAACTTTCTTTCTCTTCTTGCAAAACATTCGGCAGACCTCCGTGCAGCCTCTAGAACACGATGGGAGATGTTTTTTGTGCTGGCACAGTTTCTCCTTGCCAGACAGAGTGGAAAAGCTTTTTGCTAAGATGTAGACGAGAAGAGAGGCTAAAGACGAAGGTACGGTGCTCTGCAGAGCTAAGCACCGCTCCCTGACCTCTTCCGGCAGAAGGCGCACACCGCAGAGCACTGTGAGCGGCAGAATCGTCTTTGCGCGAAGAAGCAGCTTCTTCGTCTCCGGGAGCCGGAGAGAGCGGCAGCTTGGCAAAGGTGATGAAACAAGCTGTACAACACTGCGATTGTGTGCGCAGCTTGCCAACTGAGAGAAAAAAGTACCTGACCACTCTGCTGCCTTTTCTATTCACATGAACATTCGATTGCAAGCTGTTTTGGACAACTTTCTTTCTCTTCTTGCAAAACACTCGGCAGACCTCCGTGCAGCCTCTAGAACACGATGGGAGATGTTTTCTGTGCTGGCACAGTTTCTCCTTGCCAGACAGAGTGGAAAAGCTTTTTGCTAAGATGTAGACGAGAAGAGAGGCTAAAGACGAAGGTACGGTGCTCTGCAGAGCTAAGCACCGCTCCCTCACGTCTTTCGGCAGAAGGCGCACACCGCAGAGCACTGTGAGCGGCAGAATCGTCTTTGCGCGAAGAAGCAGCTTCTTCGTCTCCGGGAGCTGGAGAGAGCGGCAGCTTGGCAAAGGTGATGAAACAAGCTGTACAACACTGCGATTGTGTGCGCAGCTTGTCAACTGAGAGAAAACAGTACCTGACCACTCTCCTGCCTTTTCTATTCACATGAACATTCGATTGCAAGCTGTTTTGGACAACTTTCTTTCTCTTCTTGAAAAACACTCGGCAGACCTCCGTGCAGCCTCTAGAACACGATGGGAGATGTTTTTTGTGCTGGCACAGTTTCTCCTTGCCAGACAGAGTGGAAAAGCTTTTTGCTAAGATGTAGACGAGAAGAGAGGCTAAAGACGAAGGTACGGTGCTCTGCAGAGCTAAGCACCGCTCCCGGGCGTCTTTCGGCAGAAGGCGCACACCGGAGAGCACTGTGAGCGGCAGAATCGTCTTTGCGCGAAGAAGCAGCTTCTTCGTCTCCGGGAGCCGGAGAGAGCGGCAGCTTGGCAAAGGTGATGAAACAAGCTGTACAACACTGCGATTGTGTGCGCAGCTTGCCAACTGAGAGAAAACAGTACCTGACCACTCTCCTGCCTTTTCTATTCACATGAACATTCGATTGCAAGCTGTTTTGGACAACTTTCTTTCTCTTCTTGCAAAACACTCTGCAGACCTCCGTGCAGCCTCTAGAACACGGTGGGAAATGTTTTCTGTGCTGGCACAGTTTCTCCTTGCCAGACAGAGTGGAAAAGCTTTTTGCTAAGATGTAGACGAGAAGAGAGGCTAAAGACGAAGGTACGGTGCTCTGCAGAGCTAAGCACCGCTCCCGGACCTCTTTCGGCAGAAGGCGCACACCGCAGAGCACTGTGAGCGGCAGAATCGTCTTTGCGCGAAGAAGCAGCTTCTTCGTCTCCGGGAGCCGGAGAGAGCGGCAACTTGGCAAAGGTGATGAAACAAGCTGTACAACACTGCGATTGTGTGCGCAGCTTGCCAACTGAGAGAAAACAGTACCTGACCACTCTCCTGCCTTTTCTCTTCACATGAACATTCGATTGCAAGCTGTTTTGGACAACTTTCTTTCTCTTCTTGCAAAACACTCGGCAGACATCCGTGCAGCCTCTAGGACACGATGGGAGATATTTTCTGTGCTGGCAAATTTTCTCCTTGCCAGACAGAGTGGAAAAGCTTTTTGCTAAGATGTAGACGAGAAGAGAGGCTAAAGACGAAGGTACGGTTCTCTGCAGAGCTAAGCACAGCTCCCGGACCTCTTTCGGCAGAAGGCGCACACCGCAGAGCACTGTGAGCTGCAGAATCGTCTTTGCGCGAAGAAGCAGCTTCTTCGTCTCCGGGAGCCGGAGAGAGCGGCAACTTCGCAAAGGTGATGAAACAAGCTGTACAACACTGCGATTGTGTGCGCAGCTTGTCAACTGAGAGAAAACAGTACCTGACCACTCTCCTGCATTTTCTATTCACATGAACATTCGATTGCAAGCTGTTTTGGACAACTTTCTTTCTCTTCTTGCAAAACACTCGGCAGACCTCCGTGCAGGCTCTAGAACACGATGGGAGATGTTTTTTGTGCTGGCACAGTTTCTCCTTGCCAGACAGAGTGGAAAAGCTTTTTGCTAAGATGTAGACGAGAAGAGAGGCTAAAGACGAAGGTACGGTGCTCTGCAGAGCTAAGCACCGCTCCCGGGCGTCTTTCGGCAGAAGGCGCACACCGCAGAGCACTGTGAGCGGCAGAATCGTCTTTGCGCGAAGAAGCAGCTTCTTCGTCTCCGGGAGCCGGAGAGAGCGGCAGCTTGGCAAAGGTGATGAAACAAGCTGTACAACACTGCGATTGTGTGCGCAGCTTGCCAACTGAGAGAAAACAGTACCTGACCACTCTCCTGCCTTTTCTATTCACATGAACATTCGATTGCAAGCTGTTTTGGACAACTTTCTTTCTCTTCTTGCAAAACACTCGGCAGACCTCCGTGCAGCCTCTAGAACACGATGGGAGATGTTTTCTGTGCTGGCACAGTTTCTCCTTGCCAGACAGAGTGGAAAAGCTTTTTGCTAAGATGTAGACGAGAAGAGAGGCTAAAGACGAAGGTACGGTGCTCTGCAGAGCTAAGCACCGCTCCCGGACGTCTTTCGGCAGAAGGCGCACACCGCAGAGCACTGTGAGCGGCAGAATCGTCTTTGCGCGAAGAAGCAGCTTCTTCGTCTCCGGGAGCTGGAGAGAGCGGCAGCTTGGCAAAGGTGATGAAACAAGCTGTACAACACTGCGATTGTGTGCGCAGCTTGTCAACTGAGAGAAAACAGTACCTGATCACTCTCGTGCCTTTTCTATTCACATGAACATTCGATTGCAAGCTGTTTTGGACAACTTTCTTTCTCTTCTTGAAAAACACTCGGCAGACCTCCGTGCAGCCTCTAGAACACGATGGGAGATGTTTTTTGTGCTGGCACAGTTTCTCCTTGCCAGACAGAGTGGAAAAGCTTTTTGCTAAGATGTAGACGAGAAGAGAGGCTAAAGACGAAGGTACGGTTCTCTGGAGAGCTAAGCACAGCTCCCGGACCTCTTTCGGCAGAAGGCGCACACCGCAGAGCACTGTGAGCGGCAGAATCGTCTTTGCGCGAAGAAGCAGCTTCTTCGTCTCCGGGAGCCGGAGAGAGCGGCAACTTCGCAAAGGTGATGAAACAAGCTGTACACCACTGCGATTGTGTGCGCAGCTTGTCAACTGAGAGAAAACAGTACCTGACCACTCTCCTGCATTTTCTATTCACATGAACATTCGATTGCAAGCTGTTTTGGACAACTTTCTTTCTCTTCTTGCAAAACACTCGGCAGACCTCCGTGCAGCCTCTAGAACACGATGGGAGATGTTTTTTGTGCTGGCACAGTTTCTCCTTGCCAGACAGAGTGGAAAAGCTTTTTGCTAAGATGTAGACGAGAAGAGAGGCTAAAGACGAAGGTACGGTGCTCTGCAGAGCTAAGCACCGCTCCCGGACCTCTTTCGGCAGAAGGCGCACACCGCAGAGCACTGTGAGCGGCAGAATCGTCTTTGCGCGAAGAAGCAGCTTCTTCGTCTCCGGGAGCCGGAGAGAGCGGCAGCTTGGCAAAGGTGATGAAACAAGCTGTACAACACTGCGATTGTGTGCGCAGCTTGCCAACTGAGAGAAAACAGTACCTGACCACTCTCCTGCCTTTTCTATTCACATGAACATTCGATTGCAAGCTGTTTTGGACAACTTTCTTTCTCTTCTTGCAAAACACTCGGCAGACCTCCGTGCAGCCTCTAGAACACGATGGGAGATGTTTTCTGTGCTGGCACAGTTTCTCCTTGCCAGACAGAGTGGAAAAGCTTTTTGCTAAGATGTAGACGAGAAGAGAGGCTAAAGACGAAGGTACGGTGCTCTGCAGAGCTAAGCACCGCTCCCGGACCTCTTTCTGCAGAAGGCGCACACCGCAGAGCACTGTGAGCGGCAGAATCGTCTTTGCGCGAAGAAGCAGCTTCTTCATGTCCGGGAGCTGGAGAGAGCGGCAGCTTGGCAAAGGTGATGAAACAAGCTGTACAACACTGCGATTGTGTGCGCAGCTTGTCAACTGAGAGAAAACAGTACCTGACCACTCTCGTGCCTTTTCTATTCACATGAACATTCGATTGCAAGCTGTTTTGGACAACTTTCTTTCTCTTCTTGCAAAACACTCGGCAGACCTCCGTGCAGCCTCTAGAACACGATGGGAGATGTTTTTTGTGCTGGCACAGTTTCTCCTTGCCAGACAGAGTGGAAAAGCTTTTTGCTAAGATGTAGACGAGAAGAGAGGCTAAAGACGAAGGTACGGTGCTCTGCAGAGCTAAGCACCGCTCCCGGACCTCTTTCGGCAGAAGGCGCACACCGGAGAGCACTGTGAGCGGCAGAATCGTCTTTGCGCGAAGAAGCAGCTTCTTCGTCTCCGGGAGCCGGAGAGAGCGGCAGCTTGGCAAAGGTGATGAAACAAGCTGTACAACACTGCGATTGTGTGCGCAGCTTGCCAACTGAGAGAAAACACTACCTGACCACTCTCCTGCCTTTTCTATTCACATGAACATTCGATTGCAAGCTGTTTTGGACAACTTTCTTTCTCTTCTTGCAAAACACTCTGCAGACCTCCGTGCAGCCTCTAGAACACGGTGGGAGATGTTTTCTGTGCTGGCACAGTTTCTCCTTGCCAGACAGAGTGGAAAAGCTTTTTGCTAAGATGTAGACGAGAAGAGAGGCTAAAGACGAAGGTACGGTGCTCTGCAGAGCTAAGCACCGCTCCCGGACCTCTTTCGGCAGAAGGCGCACACCGCAGAGCACTGTGAGCGGCAGAATCTTCTTTGCGCGAAGAAGCAGCTTCTTCGTCTCCGGGAGCCGGAGAGAGCGGCAGCTTGGCAAAGGTGATGAAACAAGCTGTACAACACTGCGATTGTGTGCGCAGCTTGGCAACTGAGAGAAAACAGTACCTGACCACTCTCCTGCCTTTTCTATTCACATGAACATTCGATTGCAAGCTGTTTTGGACAACTTTCTTTCTCTTCTTGCAAAACACTCGGCAGACCTCCGTGCAGCCTCTAGAACACGATGGGAGATGTTTTCTGTGCTGGCACAGTTTCTCCTTGCCAGACAGAGTGGAAAAGCTTTTTGCTAAGATGTAGACGAGAAGAGAGGCTAAAGACGAAGGTACGGTGCTCTGCAGAGCTAAGCACCGCTCCCGGACCTCTTTCGGCAGAAGGCGCACACCGCAGAGCACTGTGAGCGGCAGAATCGTCTTTGCGCGAAGAAGCAGCTTCTTCGTCTCCGGGAGCCGGAGAGAGCGGCAGCTTGGCAAAGGTGATGAAACAAGCTGTACAACACTGCGATTGTGTGCGCAGCTTGCCAACTGAGAGAAAACATTCCTGACCACTCTGCTGCCTTTTCTATTCACATGAACATTCGATTGGAAGCTGTTTTGGACAACTTTCTTTCTCTTCTTGCAAAACACTCGGCAGACCTCCGTGCAGGCTCTAGAACACGATGGGAGATGTTTTCTGTGCTGGCAAAGTTTCTCATTGCCAGACAGAGTGGAAAAGCTTTTTGCTAAGATGTAGACGAGAAGAGAGGCTAAAGACGAAGGTACGGTTCTCTGCAGAGCTAAGCACAGCTCCCGGACCTCTTTCGGCAGAAGGCGCACACCGCAGAGCACTGTGAGCTGCAGAATCGTCTTTGCGCGAAGAAGCAGCTTCTTCGTCTCCGGGAGCCGGAGAGAGCGGCAACTTCGCAAAGGTGATGAAACAAGCTGTACAACACTGCGATTGTGTGCGCAGCTTGTCAACCTAGAGAAAACAGTACCTGACCACTCTCCTGCATTTTCTATTCACATGAACATTCGATTGCAAGCTGTTTTGGACAACTTTCTTTCTCTTCTTGCAAAACACTCGGCAGACCTCCGTGCAGCCTCTAGAACACGATGGGAGATGTTTTTTGTGCTGGCACAGTTTCTCCTTGCCAGACAGAGTGGAAAAGCTTTTTGCTAAGATGTAGACGAGAAGAGAGGCTAAAGACGAAGGTACGGTGCTCTGCAGAGCTAAGCACCGCTCCCTGACCTCTTTCGGCAGAAGGCGCACACCGCAGAGCACTGTGAGCGGCAGAATCGTCTTTGCGCGAAGAAGCAGCTTCTTCGTCTCCGGGAGCCGGAGAGAGCGGCAGCTTGGCAAAGGTGATGAAACAAGCTGTACAACACTGCGATTGTGTGCGCAGCTTGCCAAGTGAGAGAAAACAGTACCTGACCACTCTCCTCCCTTTTCTATTCACATGAACATTCGATTGCAAGCTGTTTTGGACAACTTTCTTTCTCTTCTTGCAAAACACTCGGCAGACCTCCGTGCAGCCTCTAGAACACGATGGGAGATGTTTTCTGTGCTGGCACAGTTTCTCCTTGTTAGACAGAGTGGAAAAGCTTTTTGCTAAGATGTAGACGAGAAGAGAGGCTAAAGACGAAGGTACGGTGCTCTGCAGAGCTAAGCACCGCTCCCGGACCTCTTTCGGCAGAAGGCGCACACCGCAGAGCACTGTGAGCGGCAGAATCGTCTTTGCGCGAAGAAGCAGCTTCTTCGTCTCCGGGAGCCGGAGAGAGCGGCAGCTTGGCAAAGGTGATGAAACAAGCTGTACAACACTGCGATTGTGTGCGCAGCTTGCCAACTGAGAGAAAACACTACCTGACCACTCTCCTGCCTTTTCTATTCACATGAACATTCGATTGCAAGCTGTTTTGGACAACTTTCTTTCTCTTCTTGCAAAACACTCGGCAGACCTCCGTGCAGCTTCTAGAACACGATGGGAGATGTTTTCTGTGCTGGCAAAGTTTCTCATTGCCAGACAGAGTGGAAAAGCTTTTTGCTAAGATGTAGACGAGAAGAGAGGCTAAAGACGAAGGTACGGTGCTCTGCAGAGCTAAGCACCGCTCCCTGACCTCTTTCGGCAGAAGGCGCACACCGCAGAGCACTGTGAGCGGCAGAATCGTCTTTGCGCGAAGAAGCAGCTTCTTCGGCTCCGGGAGCCGGAGAGAGCGGCAACTTGGCAAAGGTGATGAAACAAGCTGTACAACACTGCGATTGTGTGCGCAGCTTGTCAACTGATAGAAAACAGTACCTGACCACTCTGCTGCCTTTTCTATTCACATGAACATTCGATTGCAAGCTGTTTTGGACAACTTTCTTTCTCTTCTTGCAAAACACTCGGCAGACCTCCGTGCAGCCTCTAGAACACGATGGGAGATGTTTTTTGTGCTGGCACAGTTTCTCCTTGCCAGACAGAGTGGAAAAGCTTTTTGCTAAGATGTAGACGAGAAGAGAGGCTAAAGACGAAGGTACGGTGCTCTGCAGAGCTAAGCACCGCTCCCGGACCTCTTTCGGCAGAAGGCGCACACCGCAGAGCACTGTGAGCGGCAGAATCGTCTTTGCGCGAAGAAGCAGCTTCTTCGTCTCCGGGAGCCGGAGAGAGCGGCAGCTTGGCAAAGGTGATGAAACAAGCTGTACAACACTGCGATTGTGTGCGCAGCTTGCCAAGTGAGAGAAAATAGTACCTGACCACTCTCCTGCCTTTTCTATTCACATGAACATTCGATTGCAAGCTGTTTTGGACAACTTTCTTTCTCTTCTTGCAAAACACTCGGCAGACCTCCGTGCAGCCTCTAGAACACGATGGGAGATGTTTTCTGTGCTGGCACAGTTTCTCCTTGCCAGACAGAGTGGAAAAGCTTTTTGCTAAGATGTAGACGAGAAGAGAGGCTAAAGACGAAGGTACGGTGCTCTGCAGAGCTAAGCACCGCTCCCGGACCTCTTTCGGCAGAAGGCGCACACCGCAGAGCACTGCCAGCGGCAGAATCGTCTTTGCGCGAAGAAGCAGCTTCTTCGTCTCCGGGAGCCGGAGAGAGCGGCAGCTTGGCAAAGGTGATGAAACAAGCTGTACAACACTGCGATTGTGTGCGCAGCTTGTCAACTGAGAGAAAACAGTACCTGACCACTCTCCTGCCTTTTCTATTCACATGAACATTCGATTGCAAGCTGTTTTGGACAACTTTCTTTCTCTTCTTGCAAAACACTCGGCAGACCTGCGTGCAGCCTCTAGAACACGATGGGAGATGTTTTTTGTGCTGGCAAAGTTTCTCCTTGCCAGACAGAGTGGAAAAGCTTTTTGCTAAGATGTAGACGAGAAGAGAGGCTAAAGACGAAGGTACGGTGCTCTGCAGAGCTAAGCACCGCTCCCTGACCTCTTTCGGCAGAAGGCGCACACCGCAGAGCACTGTGAGCGGCAGAATCGTCTTTGCGCGAAGAAGCAGCTTCTTCGTCTCCGGGAGCTGGAGAGAGCGGCAGCTTGGCAAAGGTGATGAAACAAGCTGTACAACACTGCGATTGTGTGCGCAGCTTGTCAACTGAGAGAAAACAGTACCTGACCACTCTCCTGCCTTTTCTATTCACATGAACATTCGATTGCAAGCTGTTTTGGACAACTTTCTTTCTCTTCTTGCAAAACACTCTGCAGACCTCCGTGCAGCCTCTAGAACACGATGGGAGATGTTTTCTGTGCTGGCACAGTTTCTCCTTGCCAGACAGAGTGGAAAAGCTTTTTGCTAAGATGTAGACGAGAAGAGAGGCTAAAGACGAAGGTACGGTGCTCTGCAGAGCTAAGCACCGCTCCCGGACCTCTTTCGGCAGAAGGCGCACACCGCAGAGCACTGCCAGCGGCAGAATCGTCTTTGCGCGAAGAAGCAGCTTCTTCGTCTCCGGGAGCCGGAGAGAGCGGCAGCTTGGCAAAGGTGATGAAACAAGCTGTACAACACTGCGATTGTGTGCGCAGCTTGTCAACTGAGAGAAAACAGTACCTGACCACTCTCCTGCCTTTTCTATTCACATGAACATTCGATTGCAAGCTGTTTTGGACAACTTTCTTTCTCTTCTTGCAAAACACTCGGCAGACCTGCGTGCAGCCTCTAGAACACGATGGGAGATGTTTTTTGTGCTGGCAAAGTTTCTCCTTGCCAGACAGAGTGGAAAAGCTTTTTGCTAAGATGTAGACGAGAAGAGAGGCTAAAGACGAAGGTACGGTGCTCTGCAGAGCTAAGCACCGCTCCCTGACCTCTTTCGGCAGAAGGCGCACACCGCAGAGCACTGTGAGCGGCAGAATCGTCTTTGCGCGAAGAAGCAGCTTCTTCGTCTCCGGGAGCTGGAGAGAGCGGCAGCTTGGCAAAGGTGATGAAACAAGCTGTACAACACTGCGATTGTGTGCGCAGCTTGTCAACTGAGAGAAAACAGTACCTGACCACTCTCCTGCCTTTTCTATTCACATGAACATTCGATTGCAAGCTGTTTTGGACAACTTTCTTTCTCTTCTTGCAAAACACTCTGCAGACCTCCGTGTAGCCTCTAGAACACGATGGGAGATGTTTTTTGTGCTGGCACAGTTTCTCCTTGCCAGACAGAGTGGAAAAGCTTTTTGCTAAGATGTAGACGAGAAGAGAGGCTAAAGACGAAGGTACGGTGCTCTGCAGAGCTAAGCACCGCTCCCTGACCTCTTTCGGCAGAAGGCGCACACCGCAGAGCACTGTGAGCGGCAGAATCGTCTTTGCGCGAAGAAGCAGCTTCTTCGTCTCCGGGAGCCGGAGAGAGCGGCAGCTTGGCAAAGGTGATGAAACAAGCTGTACAACACTGCGATTGTGTGCGCAGCTTGCCAACTGAGAGAAAACAGTACCTGACCACTCTCCTGCCTTTTCTATTCACATGAACATTCGATTGCAAGCTGTTTTGGACAACTTTCTTTCTCTTCTTGCAAAACACTCGGCAGACCTCCGTGCAGCCTCTAGAACACGATGGGAGATGTTTTCTGTGCTGGCACAGTTTCTCCTTGCCAGACAGAGTGGAAAAGCTTTTTGCTAAGATGTAGACGAGAAGAGAGGCTAAAGACGAAGGTACGGTGCTCTGCAGAGCTAAGCACCGCTCCCGGACCTCTTTCGGCAGAAGGCGCACACCGCAGAGCACTGCCGGCGGCAGAATCGTCTTTGCGCGAAGAAGCAGCTTCTTCGTCTCCGGGAGCCGGAGAGAGCGGCAGCTTGGCAAAGGTGATGAAACAAGCTGTACAACACTGCGATTGTGTGCGCAGCTTGTCAACTGAGAGAAAACAGTACCTGACCACTCTCCTGCCTTTTCTATTCACATGAACATTCGATTGCAAGCTGTTTTGGACAACTTTCTTTCTCTTCTTGCAAAACACTCGGCAGACCTCAGTGCAGCCTCTAGAACACGATGGGAGATGTTTTTTGTGCTGGCAAAGTTTCTCCTTGCCAGACAGAGTGGAAAAGCTTTTTGCTAAGATGTAGACGAGAAGAGAGGCTAAAGACGAAGGTACGGTGCTCTGCAGAGCTAAGCACCGCTCCCGGGCGTCTTTCGGCAGAAGGCGCACACCGCAGAGCACTGCCAGCGGCAGAATCGTCTTTGCGCGAAGAAGCAGCTTCTTCGTCTCCGGGAGCCGGAGAGAGCGGCAACTTGGCAAAGGTGATGAAACAAGCTGTACAACACTGCGATTGTGTGCGCAGCTTGCCAACTGAGAGAAAACAGTACCTGACCACTCTCCTGCCTTTTCTATTCACATGAACATTCGATTGCAAGCTGTTTTGGACAACTTTCTTTCTCTTCTTGCAAAACACTCGGCAGACCTCCGTGCAGCCTCTAGAACACAATGGGGGATGTTTTCTGTGCTGGCACAGTTTCTCCTTGCCAGACAGAGTGGAAAAGCTTTTTGCTAAGATGTAGACGAGAAGAGAGGCTAAAGACGAAGGTACGGTGCTCTGCAGGGCTAAGCACCGCTCCCGGGCGTCTTTCGGCAGAAGGCGCACACCGCAGAGCACTGTGAGCGGCAGAATCGTCTTTGCGCGAAGAAGCAGCTTCTTCGTCTCCGGGAGCCGGAGAGAGCGGCAGCTTGGCAAAGGTGATGAAACAAGCTGTACAACACTGCGATTGTGTGCGCAGCTTGCCAACTGAGAGAAAACAGTACCTGACCACTCTCCTGCCTTTTCTATTCACATGAACATTCGATTGCAAGCTGTTTTGGACAACTTTCTTTCTCTTCTTGCAAAACACTCGGCAGACCTCCGTGCAGCCTCTAGAACACGATGGGAGATGTTTTCTGTGCTGGCACAGTTTCTCCTTGCCAGACAGAGTGGAAAAGCTTTTTGCTAAGATGTAGACGAGAAGAGAGGCTAAAGACGAAGGTACGGTGCTCTGCAGAGCTAAGCACCGCTCCCGGACCTCTTTCGGCAGAAGGCGCACACCGCAGAGCACTGTGAGCGGCAGAATCGTCTTTGCGCGAAGAAGCAGCTTCTTCGGCTCCGGGAGCCGAAGAGAGCGGCAGCTTCGCAAAGGTGATGAAATAAGCTGTACAACACTGCGATTGTGTGCGCAGCTTGCCAACTGAGAGAAAACAGTACCTGACCACTCTCCTGCCTTTTCTATTCACATGAACATTCGATTGGAAGATGTTTTGGACAACTTTCTTTCTCTTCTTGCAAAACACTCTGCAGACCTCCGTGCAGCCTCTAGAACACGATGGGAGATGTTTTTTGTGCTGGCACAGTTTCTCCTTGCCAGACAGAGTGGAAAAGCTTTTTGCTAAGATGTAGACGAGAAGAGAGGCTAAAGACGAAGGTACGGTGCTCTGCAGAGCTAAGCACCGCTCCCGGACCTCTTTCGGCAGAAGGCGCACACCGCAGAGCACTGTGAGCGGCAGAATCGTCTTTGCGCCAAGAAGCAGCTTCTTCGGCTCCTGGAGCCGGAGAGAGCGGCAGCTTGGCAAAGGTGATGAAACAAGCTGTACAACACTGCGATTGTGTGCGCAGCTTGCCAACTGAGAGAAAACAGTACCTGACCACTCTCCTGCCTTTTCTAATCACATGAACATTCGATTGCAAGCTGTTTTGGACAACTTTCTTTCTCTTCTTGCAAAACACTCGGCAGACCTCCGTGCAGCCTCTAGAACAGAATGGGAGATGTTTTTTGTGCTGGCACAGTTTCTCCTTGCCAGACAGAGTGGAAAAGCTTTTTGCTAAGATGTAGACGAGAAGAGAGGCTAAAGACGAAGGTACGGTGCTCTGCAGAGCTAAGCACCGCTCCCGGACCTCTTCCGGCAGAAGGCGCACACCGCAGAGCACTGTGAGCGGCAGAATCGTCTTTGCGCGAAGAAGCAGCTTCTTCGTCTCCGGGAGCCGGAGAGAGCGGCAGCTTCGCAAAGGTGATGAAACAAGCTGTACAGCACTGCGATTGTGTGCGCAGCTTGCCAAGTGAGAGAAAACAGTACCTGACCACTCTCCTGCCTTTTCTATTCACATGAACATTCGATTGCAAGCTGTTTTGGACAACTTTCTTTCTCTTCTTGCAAAACACTCGGCAGACCTCCGTGCAGCCTCTAGAACACGATGGGAGATGTTTTTTGTGCTGGCACAGTTTCTCCTTGCCAGACAGAGTGGAAAAGCTTTTTGCTAAGATGTAGACGAGAAGAGAGGCTAAAGACGAAGGTACGGTGCTCTGCAGAGCTAAGCACCGCTCCCGGACCTCTTTCGGCAGAAGGCGCACACCGCAGAGCACTGTGAGCGGCAGAATCGTCTTTGCGCGAAGAAGCAGCTTCTTCGTCTCCGGGAGCCGGAGAGAGCGGCAGCTTGGCAAAGGTGATGAAACAAGCTGTACAACACTGCGATTGTGTGCGCAGCTTGCCAACTGAGAGAAAACAGTACCTGACCACTCTCCTGCCTTTTCTATTCACATGAACATTCGATTGCAAGCTGTTTTGGACAACTTTCTTTCTCTTCTTGCAAAACACTCTGGAGACCTCCGTGCAGCCTCTAGAACACGATGGGAGATGTTTTCTGTGCTGGCACAGTTTCTCCTTGCCAGACAGAGTGGAAAAGCTTTTTGCTAAGATGTAGACGAGAAGAGAGGCTAAAGACGAAGGTACGGTGCTCTGCAGAGCTAAGCACCGCTCCCGGACCTCTTTCGGCAGAAGGCGCACACCGCAGAGCACTGTGAGCGGCAGAATCGTCTTTGCGCGAAGAAGCAGCTTCTTCGTCTCCGGGAGCTGGAGAGAGCGGCAGCTTGGCAAAGGTGATGAAACAAGCTGTACAACACTGCGATTGTGTGCGCAGCTTGTCAACTGAGAGAAAACAGTTCCTGACCACTCTCCTGCCTTTTCTATTCACATGAACATTCGATTGCAAGCTGTTTTGGACAACTTTCTTTCTCTTCTTGCAAAACACTCTGCAGACCTCCGTGCAGCCTCTAGAACACGATGGGAGATGTTTTTTGTGCTGGCACAGTTTCTCCTTGCCAGACAGAGTGGAAAAGCTTTTTGCTAAGATGTAGACGAGAAGAGAGGCTAAAGACGAAGGTACGGTGCTCTGCAGAGCTAAGACCGCTCCCGGACCTCTTTCGGCAGAAGGCGCACACCGCAGAGCACTGTGAGCGGCAGAATCGTCTTTGCGCGAAGAAGCAGCTTCTTCGTCTCCGGGAGCCGGAGAGAGCGGCAGCTTGGCAAAGGTGATGAAACAAGCTGTACAACACTGCGATTGTGTGCGCAGCTTGTCAACTGAGAGAAAACAGTACCTGACCACTCTCCTGCCTTTTCTATTCACATGAACATTCGATTGCAAGCTGTTTTGGACAACTTTCTTTCTCTTCTTGCAAAACACTCGGCAGACCTCCGTGCAGCCTCTAGAACACGATGGGAGATGTTTTTTGTGCTGGCAAAGTTTCTCCTTGCCAGACAGACTGGAAAAGCTTTTTGCTAAGATGTAGACGAGAAGAGAGGCTAAAGACGAAGGTACGGTGCTCTGCAGAGCTAAGCACTGCTCCCGGGCGTCTTTCGGCAGAAAAGGCACACCGCAGAGCACTGTGAGCGGCAGAATCGTCTTTGCGCGAAGAAGCAGCTTCTTCGTCTCCGGGAGCCGGAGAGAGCGGCAACTTGGCAAAGGTGATGAAACAAGCTGTACAACACTGCGATTGTGTGCGCAGCTTGCCAACTGAGAGAAAACAGTACCTGACCACTCTCCTGCCTTTTCTATTCACATGAACATTCGATTGCAAGCTGTTTTGGACAACTTTCTTTCTCTTCTTGCAAAACACTCGGCAGACCTCCGTGCAGCCTCTAGAACACGATGGGAGATGTTTTTTGTGCTGGCACAGTTTCTCCTTGCCAGACAGAGTGGAAAAGCTTTTTGCTAAGATGTAGACGAGAAGAGAGGCTAAAGACGAAGGTACGGTGCTCTGCAGAGCTAAGCACCGCTCCCGGACCTCTTTCGGCAGAAGGCGCACACCGCAGAGCACTGTGAGCGGCAGAATCGTCTTTGCGCGAAGAAGCAGCTTCTTCGTCTCCGGGAGCCGGAGAGAGCGGCAGCTTGGCAAAGGTGATGAAACAAGCTGTACAACACTGCGATTGTGTGCGCAGCTTGCCAAGTGAGAGAAAACAGTACCTGACCACTCTCCTCCCTTTTCTATTCACATGAACATTCGATTGCAAGCTGTTTTGGACAACTTTCTTTCTCTTCTTGCAAAACACTCGGCAGACCTCCGTGCAGCCTCTAGAACACGATGGGAGATGTTTTCTGTGCTGGCACAGTTTCTCCTTGTTAGACAGAGTGGAAAAGCTTTTTGCTAAGATGTAGACGAGAAGAGAGGCTAAAGACGAAGGTACGGTGCTCTGCAGAGCTAAGCACCGCTCCCGGACCTCTTTCGGCAGAAGGCGCACACCGCAGAGCACTGTGAGCGGCAGAATCGTCTTTGCGCGAAGAAGCAGCTTCTTCGTCTCCGGGAGCCGGAGAGAGCGGCAGCTTGGCAAAGGTGATGAAACAAGCTGTACAACACTGCGATTGTGTGCGCAGCTTGCCAACTGAGAGAAAACACTACCTGACCACTCTCCTGCCTTTTCTATTCACATGAACATTCGATTGCAAGCTGTTTTGGACAACTTTCTTTCTCTTCTTGCAAAACACTCGGCAGACCTCCGTGCAGCTTCTAGAACACGATGGGAGATGTTTTCTGTGCTGGCAAAGTTTCTCATTGCCAGACAGAGTGGAAAAGCTTTTTGCTAAGATGTAGACGAGAAGAGAGGCTAAAGACGAAGGTACGGTGCTCTGCAGAGCTAAGCACCGCTCCCTGACCTCTTTCGGCAGAAGGCGCACACCGCAGAGCACTGTGAGCGGCAGAATCGTCTTTGCGCGAAGAAGCAGCTTCTTCGGCTCCGGGAGCCGGAGAGAGCGGCAACTTGGCAAAGGTGATGAAACAAGCTGTACAACACTGCGATTGTGTGCGCAGCTTGTCAACTGATAGAAAACAGTACCTGACCACTCTGCTGCCTTTTCTATTCACATGAACATTCGATTGCAAGCTGTTTTGGACAACTTTCTTTCTCTTCTTGCAAAACACTCGGCAGACCTCCGTGCAGCCTCTAGAACACGATGGGAGATGTTTTTTGTGCTGGCACAGTTTCTCCTTGCCAGACAGAGTGGAAAAGCTTTTTGCTAAGATGTAGACGAGAAGAGAGGCTAAAGACGAAGGTACGGTGCTCTGCAGAGCTAAGCACCGCTCCCGGACCTCTTTCGGCAGAAGGCGCACACCGCAGAGCACTGTGAGCGGCAGAATCGTCTTTGCGCGAAGAAGCAGCTTCTTCGTCTCCGGGAGCCGGAGAGAGCGGCAGCTTGGCAAAGGTGATGAAACAAGCTGTACAACACTGCGATTGTGTGCGCAGCTTGCCAAGTGAGAGAAAACAGTACCTGACCACTCTCCTGCCTTTTCTATTCACATGAACATTCGATTGCAAGCTGTTTTGGACAACTTTCTTTCTCTTCTTGCAAAACACTCGGCAGACCTCCGTGCAGCCTCTAGAACACGATGGGAGATGTTTTCTGTGCTGGCACAGTTTCTCCTTGCCAGACAGAGTGGAAAAGCTTTTTGCTAAGATGTAGACGAGAAGAGAGGCTAAAGACGAAGGTACGGTGCTCTGCAGAGCTAAGCACCGCTCCCGGACCTCTTTCGGCAGAAGGCGCACACCGCAGAGCACTGCCAGCGGCAGAATCGTCTTTGCGCGAAGAAGCAGCTTCTTCGTCTCCGGGAGCCGGAGAGAGCGGCAGCTTGGCAAAGGTGATGAAACAAGCTGTACAACACTGCGATTGTGTGCGCAGCTTGTCAACTGAGAGAAAACAGTACCTGACCACTCTCCTGCCTTTTCTATTCACATGAACATTCGATTGCAAGCTGTTTTGGACAACTTTCTTTCTCTTCTTGCAAAACACTCGGCAGACCTCAGTGGAGCCTCTAGAACACGATGGGAGATGTTTTTTGTGCTGGCAAAGTTTCTCCTTGCCAGACAGAGTGGAAAAGCTTTTTGCTAAGATGTAGACGAGAAGAGAGGCTAAAGACGAAGGTACGGTGCTCTGCAGAGCTAAGCACCGCTCCCTGACCTCTTTCGGCAGAAGGCGCACACCGCAGAGCACTGTGAGCGGCAGAATCGTCTTTGCGCGAAGAAGCAGCTTCTTCGTCTCCGGGAGCTGGAGAGAGCGGCAGCTTGGCAAAGGTGATGAAACAAGCTGTACAACACTGCGATTGTGTGCGCAGCTTGTCAACTGAGAGAAAACAGTACCTGACCACTCTCCTGCCTTTTCTATTCACATGAACATTCGATTGCAAGCTGTTTTGGACAACTTTCTTTCTCTTCTTGCAAAACACTCTGCAGACCTCCGTGTAGCCTCTAGAACACGATGGGAGATGTTTTTTGTGCTGGCACAGTTTCTCCTTGCCAGACAGAGTGGAAAAGCTTTTTGCTAAGATGTAGACGAGAAGAGAGGCTAAAGACGAAGGTACGGTGCTCTGCAGAGCTAAGCACCGCTCCCTGACCTCTTTCGGCAGAAGGCGCACACCGCAGAGCACTGTGAGCGGCAGAATCGTCTTTGCGCGAAGAAGCAGCTTCTTCGTCTCCGGGAGCCGGAGAGAGCGGCAGCTTGGCAAAGGTGATGAAACAAGCTGTACAACACTGCGATTGTGTGCGCAGCTTGCCAACTGAGAGAAAACAGTACCTGACCACTCTCCTGCCTTTTCTATTCACATGAACATTCGATTGCAAGCTGTTTTGGACAACTTTCTTTCTCTTCTTGCAAAACACTCGGCAGACCTCCGTGCAGCCTCTAGAACACGATGGGAGATGTTTTCTGTGCTGGCACAGTTTCTCCTTGCCAGACAGAGTGGAAAAGCTTTTTGCTAAGATGTAGACGAGAAGAGAGGCTAAAGACGAAGGTACGGTGCTCTGCAGAGCTAAGCACCGCTCCCGGACCTCTTTCGGCAGAAGGCGCACACCGCAGAGCACTGCCGGCGGCAGAATCGTCTTTGCGCGAAGAAGCAGCTTCTTCGTCTCCGGGAGCCGGAGAGAGCGGCAGCTTGGCAAAGGTGATGAAACAAGCTGTACAACACTGCGATTGTGTGCGCAGCTTGTCAACTGAGAGAAAACAGTACCTGACCACTCTCCTGCCTTTTCTATTCACATGAACATTCGATTGCAAGCTGTTTTGGACAACTTTCTTTCTCTTCTTGCAAAACACTCGGCAGACCTCAGTGCAGCCTCTAGAACACGATGGGAGATGTTTTTTGTGCTGGCAAAGTTTCTCCTTGCCAGACAGAGTGGAAAAGCTTTTTGCTAAGATGTAGACGAGAAGAGAGGCTAAAGACGAAGGTACGGTGCTCTGCAGAGCTAAGCACCGCTCCCGGGCGTCTTTCGGCAGAAGGCGCACACCGCAGAGCACTGTGAGCGGCAGAATCGTCTTTGCACGAAGAAGCAGCTTCTTCGGCTCCGGGAGCCGAAGAGAGCGGCAGCTTCGCAAAGGTGATGAAATAAGCTGTACAACACTGCGATTGTGTGCGCAGCTTGCCAACTGAGAGAAAACAGTACCTGACCACTCTCCTGCCTTTTCTATTCACATGAACATTCAATTGCAAGCTGTTTTGGACAACTTTCTTTCTCTTCTTGCAAAACACTCTGCAGACCTCCGTGCAGCCTCTAGAACACGATGGGAGATGTTTTTTGTGCTGGCACAGTTTCTCCTTGCCAGACAGAGTGGAAAAGCTTTTTGCTAAGATGTAGACGAGAAGAGAGGCTAAAGACGAAGGTACGGTGCTCTGCAGAGCTAAGCACCGCTCCCGGACCTCTTTCGGCAGAAGGCGCACACCGCAGAGCACTGTGAGCGGCAGAATCGTCTTTGCGCCAAGAAGCAGCTTCTTCGGCTCCGGGAGCCGGAGAGAGCGGCAGCTTGGCAAAGGTGATGAAACAAGCTGTACAACACTGCGATTGTGTGCGCAGCTTGCCAACTGAGAGAAAACAGTACCTGACCACTCTCCTGCCTTTTCTAATCACATGAACATTCGATTGCAAGCTGTTTTGGACAACTTTCTTTCTCTTCTTGCAAAACACTCGGCAGACCTCCGTGCAGCCTCTAGAACAGAATGGGAGATGTTTTCTGTGCTGGCACAGTTTCTCCTTGCCAGACAGAGTGGAAAAGCTTTTTGCTAAGATGTAGACGAGAAGAGAGGCTAAAGACGAAGGTACGGTGCTCTGCAGAGCTAAGCACCGCTCCCGGACCTCTTCCGGCAGAAGGCGCACACCGCAGAGCACTGTGAGCGGCAGAATCGTCTTTGCGCGAAGAAGCAGCTTCTTCGTCTCCGGGAGCCGGAGAGAGCGGCAGCTTCGCAAAGGTGATGAAACAAGCTGTACAGCACTGCGATTGTGTGCGCAGCTTGCCAAGTGAGAGAAAACAGTACCTGACCACTCTCCTGCCTTTTCTATTCACATGAACATTCGATTGCAAGCTGTTTTGGACAACTTTCTTTCTCTTCTTGCAAAACACTCGGCAGACCTCCGTGCAGCCTCTAGAACACGATGGGAGATGTTTTTTGTGCTGGCACAGTTTCTCCTTGCCAGACAGAGTGGAAAAGCTTTTTGCTAAGATGTAGACGAGAAGAGAGGCTAAAGACGAAGGTACGGTGCTCTGCAGAGCTAAGCACCGCTCCCGGACCTCTTTCGGCAGAAGGCGCACACCGGAGAGCACTGTGAGCGGCAGAATCGTCTTTGCGCGAAGAAGCAGCTTCTTCGTCTCCGGGAGCCGGAGAGAGCGGCAGCTTGGCAAAGGTGATGAAACAAGCTGTACAACACTGCGATTGTGTGCGCAGCTTGCCAACTGAGAGAAAACAGTACCTGACCACTCTCCTGCCTTTTCTATTCACATGAACATTCGATTGCAAGCTGTTTTGGACAACTTTCTTTCTCTTCTTGCAAAACACTCTGGAGACCTCCGTGCAGCCTCTAGAACACGATGGGAGATGTTTTCTGTGCTGGCACAGTTTCTCCTTGCCAGACAGAGTGGAAAAGCTTTTTGCTAAGATGTAGACGAGAAGAGAGGCTAAAGACGAAGGTACGGTGCTCTGCAGAGCTAAGCACCGCTCCCGGGCGTCTTTCGGCAGAAAAGGCACACCGCAGAGCACTGTGAGCGGCAGAATCGTCTTTGCGCGAAGAAGCAGCTTCTTCGTCTCCGGGAGCCGGAGAGAGCGGCAACTTGGCAAAGGTGATGAAACAAGCTGTACAACACTGCGATTGTGTGCGCAGCTTGCCAACTGAGAGAAAACACTACCTGACCACTCTCCTGCCTTTTCTATTCACATGAACATTCGATTGCAAGCTGTTTTGGACAACTTTCTTTCTCTTCTTGCAAAACACTCGGCAGACCTCCGTGCAGCCTCTAGAACACGATGGGAGATGTTTTTTGTGCTGGCACAGTTTCTCCTTGCCAGACAGAGTGGAAAAGCTTTTTGCTAAGATGTAGACGAGAAGAGAGGCTAAAGACGAAGGTACGGTGCTCTGCAGAGCTAAGCACCGCTCCCGGACCTCTTTCGGCAGAAGGCGCACACCGCAGAGCACTGTGAGCGGCAGAATCGTCTTTGCGCGAAGAAGCAGCTTCTTCGTCTCCGGGAGCCGGAGAGAGCGGCAGCTTGGCAAAGGTGATGAAACAAGCTGTACAACACTGCGATTGTGTGCGCAGCTTGCCAAGTGAGAGAAAACAGTACCTGACCACTCTCCTCCCTTTTCTATTCACATGAACATTCGATTGCAAGCTGTTTTGGACAACTTTCTTTCTCTTCTTGCAAAACACTCGGCAGACCTCCGTGCAGCCTCTAGAACACGATGGGAGATGTTTTCTGTGCTGGCACAGTTTCTCCTTGCCAGACAGAGTGGAAAAGCTTTTTGCTAAGATGTAGACGAGAAGAGAGGCTAAAGACGAAGGTACGGTGCTCTGCAGAGCTAAGCACCGCTCCCTGACCTCTTTCGGCAGAAGGCGCACACCGCAGAGCACTGTGAGCGGCAGAATCGTCTTTGCGCGAAGAAGCAGCTTCTTCGTCTCCGGGAGCCGGAGAGAGCGGCAGCTTGGCAAAGGTGATGAAACAAGCTGTACAACACTGCGATTGTGTGCGCAGCTTGCCAACTGAGAGAAAACACTACCTGACCACTCTCCTGCCTTTTCTATTCACATGAACATTCGATTGCAAGCTGTTTTGGACAACTTTCTTTCTCTTCTTGCAAAACACTCGGCAGACCTCCGTGCAGCTTCTAGAACACGATGGGAGATGTTTTCTGTGCTGGCAAAGTTTCTCCTTGCCAGACAGAGTGGAAAAGCTTTTTGCTAAGATGTAGACGAGAAGAGAGGCTAAAGACGAAGGTACGGTGCTCTGCAGAGCTAAGCACCGCTCCCTGACCTCTTTCGGCAGAAGGCGCACACCGCAGAGCACTGTGAGCGGCAGAATCGTCTTTGCGCGAAGAAGCAGCTTCTTCGGCTCCGGGAGCCGGAGAGAGCGGCAACTTGGCAAAGGTGATGAAACAAGCTGTACAACACTGCGATTGTGTGCGCAGCTTGTCAACTGATAGAAAACAGTACCTGACCACTCTGCTGCCTTTTCTATTCACATGAACATTCGATTGCAAGCTGTTTTGGACAACTTTCTTTCTCTTCTTGCAAAACACTCGGCAGACCTCCGTGCAGCCTCTAGAACACGATGGGAGATGTTTTTTGTGCTGGCACAGTTTCTCCTTGCCAGACAGAGTGGAAAAGCTTTTTGCTAAGATGTAGACGAGAAGAGAGGCTAAAGACGAAGGTACGGTGCTCTGCAGAGCTAAGCACCGCTCCCGGACCTCTTTCGGCAGAAGGCGCACACCGCAGAGCACTGTGAGCGGCAGAATCGTCTTTGCGCGAAGAAGCAGCTTCTTCGTCTCCGGGAGCCGGAGAGAGCGGCAGCTTGGCAAAGGTGATGAAACAAGCTGTACAACACTGCGATTGTGTGCGCAGCTTGCCAAGTGAGAGAAAACAGTACCTGACCACTCTCCTGCCTTTTCTATTCACATGAACATTCGATTGCAAGCTGTTTTGGACAACTTTCTTTCTCTTCTTGCAAAACACTCGGCAGACCTCCGTGCAGCCTCTAGAACACGATGGGAGATGTTTTCTGTGCTGGCACAGTTTCTCCTTGCCAGACAGAGTGGAAAAGCTTTTTGCTAAGATGTAGACGAGAAGAGAGGCTAAAGACGAAGGTACGGTGCTCTGCAGAGCTAAGCACCGCTCCCGGACCTCTTTCGGCAGAAGGCGCACACCGCAGAGCACTGCCAGCGGCAGAATCGTCTTTGCGCGAAGAAGCAGCTTCTTCGTCTCCGGGAGCCGGAGAGAGCGGCAGCTTGGCAAAGGTGATGAAACAAGCTGTACAACACTGCGATTGTGTGCGCAGCTTGTCAACTGAGAGAAAACAGTACCTGACCACTCTCCTGCCTTTTCTATTCACATGAACATTCGATTGCAAGCTGTTTTGGACAACTTTCTTTCTCTTCTTGCAAAACACTCGGCAGACCTCAGTGCAGCCTCTAGAACACGATGGGAGATGTTTTTTGTGCTGGCAAAGTTTCTCCTTGCCAGACAGAGTGGAAAAGCTTTTTGCTAAGATGTAGACGAGAAGAGAGGCTAAAGACGAAGGTACGGTGCTCTGCAGAGCTAAGCACCGCTCCCTGACCTCTTTCGGCAGAAGGCGCACACCGCAGAGCACTGTGAGCGGCAGAATCGTCTTTGCGCGAAGAAGCAGCTTCTTCGTCTCCGGGAGCTGGAGAGAGCGGCAGCTTGGCAAAGGTGATGAAACAAGCTGTACAACACTGCGATTGTGTGCGCAGCTTGTCAACTGAGAGAAAACAGTACCTGACCACTCTCCTGCCTTTTCTATTCACATGAACATTCGATTGCAAGCTGTTTTGGACAACTTTCTTTCTCTTCTTGCAAAACACTCTGCAGACCTCCGTGTAGCCTCTAGAACACGATGGGAGATGTTTTTTGTGCTGGCACAGTTTCTCCTTGCCAGACAGAGTGGAAAAGCTTTTTGCTAAGATGTAGACGAGAAGAGAGGCTAAAGACGAAGGTACGGTGCTCTGCAGAGCTAAGCACCGCTCCCTGACCTCTTTCGGCAGAAGGCGCACACCGCAGAGCACTGTGAGCGGCAGAATCGTCTTTGCGCGAAGAAGCAGCTTCTTCGTCTCCGGGAGCCGGAGAGAGCGGCAGCTTGGCAAAGGTGATGAAACAAGCTGTACAACACTGCGATTGTGTGCGCAGCTTGCCAACTGAGAGAAAACAGTACCTGACCACTCTCCTGCCTTTTCTATTCACATGAACATTCGATTGCAAGCTGTTTTGGACAACTTTCTTTCTCTTCTTGCAAAACACTCGGCAGACCTCCGTGCAGCCTCTAGAACACGATGGGAGATGTTTTCTGTGCTGGCACAGTTTCTCCTTGCCAGACAGAGTGGAAAAGTTTTTGCTAAGATGTAGACGAGAAGAGAGGCTAAAGACGAAGGTACGGTGCTCTGCAGAGCTAAGCACCGCTCCCGGACCTCTTTCGGCAGAAGGCGCACACCGCAGAGCACTGCCGGCGGCAGAATCGTCTTTGCGCGAAGAAGCAGCTTCTTCGTCTCCGGGAGCCGGAGAGAGCGGCAGCTTGGCAAAGGTGATGAAACAAGCTGTACAACACTGCGATTGTGTGCGCAGCTTGTCAACTGAGAGAAAACAGTACCTGACCACTCTCCTGCCTTTTCTATTCACATGAACATTCGATTGCAAGCTGTTTTGGACAACTTTCTTTCTCTTCTTGCAAAACACTCGGCAGACCTCAGTGCAGCCTCTAGAACACGATGGGAGATGTTTTTTGTGCTGGCAAAGTTTCTCCTTGCCAGACAGAGTGGAAAAGCTTTTTGCTAAGATGTAGACGAGAAGAGAGGCTAAAGACGAAGGTACGGTGCTCTGCAGAGCTAAGCACCGCTCCCGGGCGTCTTTCGGCAGAAGGCGCACACCGCAGAGCACTGTGAGCGGCAGAATCGTCTTTGCGCGAAGAAGCAGCTTCTTCGGCTCCGGGAGCCGAAGAGAGCGGCAGCTTCGCAAAGGTGATGAAATAAGCTGTACAACACTGCGATTGTGTGCGCAGCTTGCCAACTGAGAGAAAACAGTACCTGACCACTCTCCTGCCTTTTCTATTCACATGAACATTCGATTGCAAGCTGTTTTGGACAACTTTCTTTCTCTTCTTGCAAAACACTCTGCAGACCTCCGTGCAGCCTCTAGAACACGATGGGAGATGTTTTTTGTGCTGGCACAGTTTCTCCTTGCCAGACAGAGTGGAAAAGCTTTTTGCTAAGATGTAGACGAGAAGAGAGGCTAAAGACGAAGGTACGGTGCTCTGCAGAGCTAAGCACCGCTCCCGGACCTCTTTCGGCAGAAGGCGCACACCGCAGAGCACTGTGAGCGGCAGAATCGTCTTTGCGCCAAGAAGCAGCTTCTTCGGCTCCTGGAGCCGGAGAGAGCGGCAGCTTGGCAAAGGTGATGAAACAAGCTGTACAACACTGCGATTGTGTGCGCAGCTTGCCAACTGAGAGAAAACAGTACCTGACCACTCTCCTGCCTTTTCTAATCACATGAACATTCGATTGCAAGCTGTTTTGGACAACTTTCTTTCTCTTCTTGCAAAACACTCGGCAGACCTCCGTGCAGCCTCTAGAACAGAATGGGAGATGTTTTCTGTGCTGGCACAGTTTCTCCTTGCCAGACAGAGTGGAAAAGCTTTTTGCTAAGATGTAGACGAGAAGAGAGGCTAAAGACGAAGGTACGGTGCTCTGCAGAGCTAAGCACCGCTCCCGGACCTCTTCCGGCAGAAGGCGCACACCGCAGAGCACTGTGAGCGGCAGAATCGTCTTTGCGCGAAGAAGCAGCTTCTTCGTCTCCGGGAGCCGGAGAGAGCGGCAGCTTCGCAAAGGTGATGAAACAAGCTGTACAGCACTGCGATTGTGTGCGCAGCTTGCCAAGTGAGAGAAAACAGTACCTGACCACTCTCCTGCCTTTTCTATTCACATGAACATTCGATTGCAAGCTGTTTTGGACAACTTTCTTTCTCTTCTTGCAAAACACTCGGCAGACCTCCGTGCAGCCTCTAGAACACGATGGGAGATGTTTTTTGTGCTGGCACAGTTTCTCCTTGCCAGACAGAGTGGAAAAGCTTTTTGCTAAGATGTAGACGAGAAGAGAGGCTAAAGACGAAGGTACGGTGCTCTGCAGAGCTAAGCACCGCTCCCGGACCTCTTTCGGCAGAAGGCGCACACCGCAGAGCACTGTGAGCGGCAGAATCGTCTTTGCGCGAAGAAGCAGCTTCTTCGTCTCCGGGAGCCGGAGAGAGCGGCAGCTTGGCAAAGGTGATGAAACAAGCTGTACAACACTGCGATTGTGTGCGCAGCTTGCCAACTGAGAGAAAACAGTACCTGACCACTCTCCTGCCTTTTCTATTCACATGAACATTCGATTGCAAGCTGTTTTGGACAACTTTCTTTCTCTTCTTGCAAAACACTCTGGAGACCTCCGTGCAGCCTCTAGAACACGATGGGAGATGTTTTCTGTGCTGGCACAGTTTCTCCTTGCCAGACAGAGTGGAAAAGCTTTTTGCTAAGATGTAGACGAGAAGAGAGGCTAAAGACGAAGGTACGGTGCTCTGCAGAGCTAAGCACCGCTCCCGGGCGTCTTTCGGCAGAAAAGGCACACCGCAGAGCACTGTGAGCGGCAGAATCGTCTTTGCGCGAAGAAGCAGCTTCTTCGTCTCCGGGAGCCGGAGAGAGCGGCAGCTTGGCAAAGGTGATGAAACAAGCTGTACAACACTGCGATTGTGTGCGCAGCTTGCCAACTGAGAGAAAACAGTACCTGACCACTCTCCTGCCTTTTCTATTCACATGAACATTCGATTGCAAGCTGTTTTGGACAACTTTCTTTCTCTTCTTGCAAAACACTCGGCAGACCTCCGTGCAGCCTCTAGAACACGATGGGAGATGTTTTCTGTGCTGGCACAGTTTCTCCTTGCCAGACAGAGTGGAAAAGCTTTTTGCTAAGATGTAGACGAGAAGAGAGGCTAAAGACGAAGGTACGGTGCTCTGCAGAGCTAAGCACCGCTCCCGGACCTCTTTCGGCAGAAGGCGCACACCGCAGAGCACTGTGAGCGGCAGAATCGTCTTTGCGCGAAGAAGCAGCTTCTTCGTCTCCGGGAGCCGGAGAGAGCGGCAACTTCGCAAAGGTGATGAAACAAGCTGTACACCACTGCGATTGTGTGCGCAGCTTGTCAACTGAGAGAAAACAGTACCTGACCACTCTCCTGCATTTTCTATTCACATGAATATTCGATTGCAAGCTGTTTTGGACAACTTTCTTTCTCTTCTTGCAAAACACTCGGCAGACCTCCGTGCAGCCTCTAGAACACGATGGGAGATGTTTTTTGTGCTGGCACAGTTTCTCCTTGCCAGACAGAGTGGAAAAGCTTTTTGCTAAGATGTAGACGAGAAGAGAGGCTAAAGACGAAGGTACGGTGCTCTGCAGAGCTAAGCACCGCTCCCGGACCTCTTTCGGCAGAAGGCGCACACCGCAGAGCACTGTGAGCGGCAGAATCGTCTTTGCGCGAAGAAGCAGCTTCTTCGTCTCCGGGAGCCGGAGAGAGCGGCAGCTTGGCAAAGGTGATGAAACAAGCTGTACAACACTGCGATTGTGTGCGCAGCTTGCCAACTGAGAGAAAACAGTACCTGACCACTCTCCTGCCTTTTCTATTCACATGAACATTCGATTGCAAGCTGTTTTGGACAACTTTCTTTCTCTTCTTGCAAAACACTCTGGAGACCTCCGTGCAGCCTCTAGAACACGGTGGGAGATGTTTTCTGTGCTGGCACAGTTTCTCCTTGCCAGACAGAGTGGAAAAGCTTTTTGCTAAGATGTAGACGAGAAGAGAGGCTAAAGACGAAGGTACGGTGCTCTGCAGAGCTAAGCACCGCTCCCGGACCTCTTTCGGCAGAAGGCGCACACCGCAGAGCACTGTGAGCGGCAGAATCTTCTTTGCGCGAAGAAGCAGCTTCTTCGTCGCCGGGAGCCGGAGAGAGCGGCAACTTCGCAAAGGTGATGAAACAAGCTGTACAACACTGCGATTGTGTGCGCAGCTTGCCAACTGAGAGAAAACAGTACCTGACCACTCTCCTGCCTTTTCTATTCACATGAACATTCGATTGCAAGCTGTTTTGGACAACTTTCTTTCTCTTCTTGCAAAACACTCTGCAGACCTCCGTGCAGCCTCTAGAACACGATGGGAGATGTTTTCTGTGCTGGCACAGTTTCTCCTTGCCAGACAGAGTGGAAAAGCTTTTTGCTAAGATGTAGACGAGAAGAGAGGCTAAAGACGAAGGTACGGTGCTCTGCAGAGCTAAGCACCGCTCCCGGACCTCTTTCGGCAGAAGGCGCACACCGCAGAGCACTGTGAGCGGCAGAATCGTCTTTGCGCGAAGAAGCAGCTTCTTCGTCTCCGGGAGCTGGAGAGAGCGGCAGCTTGGCAAAGGTGATGAAACAAGCTGTACAACACTGCGATTGTGTGCGCAGCTTGTCAACTGAGAGAAAACAGTACCTGACCACTCTCCTGCCTTTTCTATTCACATGAACATTCGATTGCAAGCTGTTTTGGACAACTTTCTTTCTCTTCTTGCAAAACACTCTGCAGACCTCCGTGCAGCCTCTAGAACACGATGGGAGATGTTTTTTGTGCTGGCACAGTTTCTCCTTGCCAGACAGAGTGGAAAAGCTTTTTGCTAAGATGTAGACGAGAAGAGAGGCTAAAGACGAAGGTACGGTGCTCTGCAGAGCTAAGCACCGATCCCGGACCTCTTTCGGCAGAAGGCGCACACCGGAGAGCACTGTGAGCGGCAGAATCGTCTTTGCGCGAAGAAGCAGCTTCTTCGTCTCCGGGAGCCGGAGAGAGCGGCAGCTTGGCAAAGGTGATGAAACAAGCTGTACAACACTGCGATTGTGTGCGCAGCTTGCCAAGTGAGAGAAAACAGTACCTGACCACTCTCCTGCCTTTTCTATTCACATGAACATTCGATTGCAAGCTGTTTTGGACAACTTTCTTTCTCTTCTTGCAAAACTCTCGGCAGACCTCCGTGCAGCCTCTAGAACACGATGGGAGATGTTTTTTGTGCTGGCACAGTTTCTCCTTGCCAGACAGAGTGGAAAAGCTTTTTGCTAAGATGTAGACGAGAAGAGAGGCTAAAGACGAAGGTACGGTGCTCTGCAGAGCTAAGCACCGCTCCCGGGCGTCTTTCGGCAGAAGGGGCACACAGCAGAGCACTGTGAGCGGCAGAATCGTCTTTGCGCGAAGAAGCAGCTTCTTCGTCTCCGGGAGCCGGAGAGAGCGGCAACTTGGCAAAGGTGATGAAACAAGCTGTACAACACTGCGATTGTGTGCGCAGCTTGCCAACTGAGAGAAAACAGTACCTGACCACTCTCCTGCCTTTTCTATTCACATGAACATTCGATTGCAAGCTGTTTTGGACAACTTTCTTTCTCTTCTTGCAAAACACTCGGCAGACCTCCGTGCAGCCTCTAGAACACGATGGGAGATGTTTTTTGTGCTGGCACAGTTTCTCCTTGCCAGACAGAGTGGAAAAGCTTTTTGCTAAGATGTAGACGAGAAGAGAGGCTAAAGACGAAGGTACGGTGCTCTGCAGAGCTAAGCACCGCGGCCGGACCTCTTTCGGCAGAAGGCGCACACCGCAGAGCACTGTGAGCGGCAGAATCGTCTTTGCGCGAAGAAGCAGCTTCTTCGTCTCCGGGAGCCGGAGAGAGCGGCAGCTTGGCAAAGGTGATGAAACAAGCTGTACAACACTGCGATTGTGTGCGCAGCTTGCCAACTGAGAGAAAAAAGTACCTGACCACTCTCCTGCCTTTTCTATTCACATGAACATTCGATTGCAAGCTGTTTTGGACAACTTTCTTTCTCTTCTTGCAAAACACTCGGCAGACCTCCGTGCAGCCTCTAGAACACGATGGGAGATGTTTTCTGTGCTGGCACAGTTTCTCCTTGCCAGACAGAGTGGAAAAGCTTTTTGCTAAGATGTAGACGAGAAGAGAGGCTAAAGACGAAGGTACGGTGCTCTGCAGAGCTAAGCACCGCTCCCGGACGTCTTTCGGCAGAAGGCGCACACCGCAGAGCACTGTGAGCGGCAGAATCGTCTTTGCGCGAAGAAGCAGCTTCTTCGTCTCCGGGAGCTGGAGAGAGCGGCAGCTTGGCAAAGGTGATGAAACAAGCTGTACAACACTGCGATTGTGTGCGCAGCTTGTCAACTGAGAGAAAACAGTACCTGACCACTCTCCTGCCTTTTCTATTCACATGAACATTCGATTGCAAGCTGTTTTGGACAACTTTCTTTCTCTTCTTGAAAAACACTCGGCAGACCTCCGTGCAGCCTCTAGAACACGATGGGAGATGTTTTTTGTGCTGGCACAGTTTCTCCTTGCCAGACAGAGTGGAAAAGCTTTTTGCTAAGATGTAGACGAGAAGAGAGGCTAAAGACGAAGGTACGGTTCTCTGCAGAGCTAAGCACAGCTCCCGGACCTCTTTCGGCAGAAGGCGCACACCGCAGAGCACTGTGAGCGGCAGAATCGTCTTTGCGCGAAGAAGCAGCTTCTTCGTCTCCGGGAGCCGCAGAGAGCGGCAACTTCGCAAAGGTGATGAAACAAGCTGTACAACACTGCGATTCTGTGCGCAGCTTGCCAACTGAGAGAAAACAGTACCTGACCACTCTCCTGCATTTTCTATTCACATGAACATTCGATTGCAAGCTGTTTTGGACAACTTTCTTTCTCTTCTTGCAAAACACTCGGCAGACCTCCGTGCAGCCTCTAGAACACGATGGGAGATGTTTTTTGTGCTGGCACAGTTTCTCCTTGCCAGACAGAGTGGAAAAGCTTTTTGCTAAGATGTAGACGAGAAGAGAGGCTAAAGACGAAGGTACGGTGCTCTGCAGAGCTATGCACCGCTCCCGGACCTCTTTCGGCAGAAGGCGCACACCGGAGAGCACTGTGAGCGGCAGAATCGTCTTTGCGCGAAGAAGCAGCTTCTTCGTCTCCGGGAGCCGGAGAGAGCGGCAGCTTGGCAAAGGTGATGAAACAAGCTGTACAACACTGCGATTGTGTGCGCAGCTTGCCAACTGAGAGAAAACAGTACCTGACCACTCTCCTGCCTTTTCTATTCACATGAACATTCGATTGCAAGCTGTTTTGGACAACTTTCTTTCTCTTCTTGCAAAACACTCTGGAGACCTCCGTGCAGCCTCTAGAACACGATGGGAGATGTTTTCTGTGCTGGCACAGTTTCTCCTTGCCAGACAGAGTGGAAAAGCTTTTTGCTAAGATGTAGACGAGAAGAGAGGCTAAAGACGAAGGTACGGTGCTCTGCAGAGCTAAGCACCGCTCCCGGACCTCTTTCGGCAGAAGGCGCACACCGCAGAGCACTGTGAGCGGCAGAATCGTCTTTGCGCGAAGAAGCAGCTTCTTCGTCTCCGGGAGCTGGAGAGAGCGGCAGCTTGGCAAAGGTGATGAAACAAGCTGTACAACACTGCGATTGTGTGCGCAGCTTGTCAACTGAGAGAAAACAGTACCTGACCACTCTCGTGCCTTTTCTATTCACATGAACATTCGATTGCAAGCTGTTTTGGACAACTTTCTTTCTCTTCTTGCAAAACACTCTGCAGACCTCCGTGCAGCCTCTAGAACACGATGGGAGATGTTTTTTGTGCTGGCACAGTTTCTCCTTGCCAGACAGAGTGGAAAAGCTTTTTGCTAAGATGTAGACGAGAAGAGAGGCTAAAGACGAAGGGTACGGTGCTCTGCAGAGCTAAGCACCGCTCCCGGACCTCTTTCGGCAGAAGGCGCACACCGCAGAGCACTGTGAGCGGCAGAATCGTCTTTGCGCGAAGAAGCAGCTTCTTCGTCTCCGGGAGCTGGAGAGAGCGGCAGCTTGGCAAAGGTGATGAAACAAGCTGTACAACACTGCGATTGTGTGCGCAGCTTGTCAACTGAGAGAAAACAGTACCTGACCACTCTCCTGCCTTTTCTATTCACATGAACATTCGATTGCAAGCTGTTTTGGACAACTTTCTTTCTCTTCTTGCAAAACACTCTGCAGACCTCCGTGCAGCCTCTAGAACACGATGGGAGATGTTTTTTGTGCTGGCACAGTTTCTCCTTGCCAGACAGAGTGGAAAAGCTTTTTGCTAAGATGTAGACGAGAAGAGAGGCTAAAGACGAAGGTACGGTGCTCTGCAGAGCTAAGCACCGCTCCCGGACCTCTTTCGGCAGAAGGCGCACACCGGAGAGCACTGTGAGCGGCAGAATCGTCTTTGCGCGAAGAAGCAGCTTCTTCGTCTCCGGGAGCCGGAGAGAGCGGCAGCTTGGCAAAGGTGATGAAACAAGCTGTACAACACTGCGATTGTGTGCGCAGCTTGCCAACTGAGAGAAAACAGTACCTGACCACTCTCCTGCCTTTTCTATTCACATGAACATTCGATTGCAAGCTGTTTTGGACAACTTTCTTTCTCTTCTTGCAAAACTCTCGGCAGACCTCCGTGCAGCCTCTAGAACACGATGGGAGATGTTTTTTGTGCTGGCAAAGTTTCTCCTTGCCAGACAGAGTGGAAAAGCTTTTTGCTAAGATGTAGACGAGAAGAGAGGCTAAAGACGAAGGTACGGTGCTCTGCAGAGCTAAGCACCGCTCCCGGGCGTCTTTCGGCAGAAGGGGCACACAGCAGAGCACTGTGAGCGGCAGAATCGTCTTTGCGCGAAGAAGCAGCTTCTTCGTCTCCGGGAGCCGGAGAGAGCGGCAACTTGGCAAAGGTGATGAAACAAGCTGTACAACACTGCGATTGTGTGCGCAGCTTGCCAACTGAGAGAAAACAGTACCTGACCACTCTCCTGCCTTTTCTATTCACATGAACATTCGATTGCAAGCTGTTTTGGACAACTTTCTTTCTCTTCTTGCAAAACATTCGGCAGACCTCCGTGCAGCCTCTAGAACACGATGGGAGATGTTTTTTGTGCTGGCACAGTTTCTCCTTGCCAGACAGAGTGGAAAAGCTTTTTGCTAAGATGTAGACGAGAAGAGAGGCTAAAGACGAAGGTACGGTGCTCTGCAGAGCTAAGCACCGCTCCCTGACCTCTTCCGGCAGAAGGCGCACACCGCAGAGCACTGTGAGCGGCAGAATCGTCTTTGCGCGAAGAAGCAGCTTCTTCGTCTCCGGGAGCCGGAGAGAGCGGCAGCTTGGCAAAGGTGATGAAACAAGCTGTACAACACTGCGATTGTGTGCGCAGCTTGCCAACTGAGAGAAAAAAGTACCTGACCACTCTCCTGCCTTTTCTATTCACATGAACATTCGATTGCAAGCTGTTTTGGACAACTTTCTTTCTCTTCTTGCAAAACACTCGGCAGACCTCCGTGCAGCCTCTAGAACACGATGGGAGATGTTTTCTGTGCTGGCACAGTTTCTCCTTGCCAGACAGAGTGGAAAAGCTTTTTGCTAAGATGTAGACGAGAAGAGAGGCTAAAGACGAAGGTACGGTGCTCTGCAGAGCTAAGCACCGCTCCCTCACGTCTTTCGGCAGAAGGCGCACACCGCAGAGCACTGTGAGCGGCAGAATGGTCTTTGCGCGAAGAAGCAGCTTCTTCGTCTCCGGGAGCTGGAGAGAGCGGCAGCTTGGCAAAGGTGATGAAACAAGCTGTACAACACTGCGATTGTGTGCGCAGCTTGTCAACTGAGAGAAAACAGTACCTGACCACTCTCCTGCCTTTTCTATTCACATGAACATTCGATTGCAAGCTGTTTTGGACAACTTTCTTTCTCTTCTTGCAAAACACTCGGCAGACCTCCGTGCAGCCTCTAGAACACGATGGGAGATGTTTTTTGTGCTGGCACAGTTTCTCCTTGCCAGACAGAGTGGAAAAGCTTTTTGCTAAGATGTAGACGAGAAGAGAGGCTAAAGACGAAGGTACGGTGCTCTGCAGAGCTAAGCACCGCTCCCGGGCGTCTTTCGGCAGAAGGCGCACACCGGAGAGCACTGTGAGCGGCAGAATCGTCTTTGCGCGAAGAAGCAGCTTCTTCGTCTCCGGGAGCCGGAGAGAGCGGCAGCTTGGCAAAGGTGATGAAACAAGCTGTACAACACTGCGATTGTGTGCGCAGCTTGCCAACTGAGAGAAAACAGTACCTGACCACTCTCCTGCCTTTTCTATTCACATGAACATTCGATTGCAAGCTGTTTTGGACAACTTTCTTTCTCTTCTTGCAAAACACTCTGCAGACCTCCGTGCAGCCTCTAGAACACGGTGGGAGATGTTTTCTGTGCTGGCACAGTTTCTCCTTGCCAGACAGAGTGGAAAAGCTTTTTGCTAAGATGTAGACGAGAAGAGAGGCTAAAGACGAAGGTACGGTGCTCTGCAGAGCTAAGCACCGCTCCCGGACCTCTTTCGGCAGAAGGCGCACACCGCAGAGCACTGTGAGCGGCAGAATCGTCTTTGCGCGAAGAAGCAGCTTCTTCGTCTCCGGGAGCCGGAGAGAGCGGCAACTTCGCAAAGGTGATGAAACAAGCTGTACAACACTGCGATTGTGTGCGCAGCTTGCCAACTGAGAGAAAACAGTACCTGACCACTCTCCTGCCTTTTCTCTTCACATGAACATTCGATTGCAAGCTGTTTTGGACAACTTTCTTTCTCTTCTTGCAAAACACTCGGCAGACATCCGTGCAGCCTCTAGGACACGATGGGAGATATTTTCTGTGCTGGCAAATTTTCTCCTTGCCAGACAGAGTGGAAAAGCTTTTTGCTAAGATGTAGACGAGAAGAGAGGCTAAAGACGAAGGTACGGTTCTCTGCAGAGCTAAGCACAGCTCCCGGACCTCTTTCGGCAGAAGGCGCACACCGCAGAGCACTGTGAGCTGCAGAATCGTCTTTGCGCGAAGAAGCAGCTTCTTCGTCTCCGGGAGCCGGAGAGAGCGGCAACTTCGCAAAGGTGATGAAACAAGCTGTACAACACTGCGATTGTGTGCGCAGCTTGTCAACTGAGAGAAAACAGTACCTGACCACTCTCCTGCCTTTTCTATTCACATGAACATTCGATTGCAAGCTGTTTTGGACAACTTTCTTTCTCTTCTTGCAAAACACTCGGCAGACCTCCGTGCAGGCTCTAGAACACGATGGGAGATGTTTTTTGTGCTGGCACAGTTTCTCCTTGCCAGACAGAGTGGAAAAGCTTTTTGCTAAGATGTAGACGAGAAGAGAGGCTAAAGACGAAGGTACGGTGCTCTGCAGAGCTAAGCACCGCTCCCGGGCGTCTTTCGGCAGAAGGCGCACACCGCAGAGCACTGTGAGCGGCAGAATCGTCTTTGCGCGAAGAAGCAGCTTCTTCGTCTCCGGGAGCCGGAGAGAGCGGCAGCTTGGCAAAGGTGATGAAACAAGCTGTACAACACTGCGATTGTGTGCGCAGCTTGCCAACTGAGAGAAAACAGTACCTGACCACTCTCCTCCCTTTTCTATTCACATGAACATTCGATTGGAAGCTGTTTTGGACAACTTTCTTTCTCTTCTTGCAAAACACTCGGCAGACCTCCGTGCAGCCTCTAGAACACGATGGGGGATGTTTTCTGTGCTGGCACAGTTTCTCCTTGCCAGACAGAGTGGAAAAGCTTTTTGCTAAGATGTAGACGAGAAGAGAGGCTAAAGACGAAGGTACGGTGCTCTGCAGAGCTAAGCACCGCTCCCTGACCTCTTTCGGCAGAAGGCGCACACCGCAGAGCACTGTGAGCGGCAGAATCGTCTTTGCGCGAAGAAGCAGCTTCTTCGTCTCCGGGAGCTGGAGAGAGCGGCAGCTTGGCAAAGGTGATGAAACAAGCTGTACAACACTGCGATTGTGTGCGCAGCTTGTCAACTGAGAGAAAACAGTACCTGACCACTCTCCTGCCTTTTCTATTCACATGAACATTCGATTGCAAGCTGTTTTGGACAACTTTCTTTCTCTTCTTGCAAAACACTCTGCAGACCTCCGTGCAGCCTCTAGAACACGATGGGAGATGTTTTTTGTGCTGGCACAGTTTCTCCTTGCCAGACAGAGTGGAAAAGCTTTTTGCTAAGATGTAGACGAGAAGAGAGGCTAAAGACGAAGGTACGGTGCTCTGCAGAGCTAAGCACCGCTCCCTGACCTCTTTCGGCAGAAGGCGCACACCGCAGAGCACTGTGAGCGGCAGAATCGTCTTTGCGCGAAGAAGCAGCTTCTTCGTCTCCGGGAGCCGGAGAGAGCGGCAGCTTGGCAAAGGTGATGAAACAAGCTGTACAACACTGCGATTGTGTGCGCAGCTTGCCAACTGAGAGAAAACAGTACCTGACCACTCTCCTGCCTTTTCTATTCACATGAACATTCGATTGCAAGCTGTTTTGGACAACTTTCTTTCTCTTCTTGCAAAACACTCGGCAGACCTCCGTGCAGCCTCTAGAACACGATGGGAGATGTTTTCTGTGCTGGCACAGTTTCTCCTTGCCAGACAGAGTGGAAAAGCTTTTTGCTAAGATGTAGACGAGAAGAGAGGCTAAAGACGAAGGTACGGTGCTCTGCAGAGCTAAGCACCGCTCCCGGACCTCTTTCGGCAGAAGGCGCACACCGCAGAGCACTGCCAGCGGCAGAATCGTCTTTGCGCGAAGAAGCAGCTTCTTCGTCTCCGGGAGCCGGAGAGAGCGGCAGCTTGGCAAAGGTGATGAAACAAGCTGTACAACACTGCGATTGTGTGCGCAGCTTGTCAACTGAGAGAAAACAGTACCTGACCACTCTCCTGCCTTTTCTATTCACATGAACATTCGATTGCAAGCTGTTTTGGACAACTTTCTTTCTCTTCTTGCAAAACACTCGGCAGACCTCAGTGCAGCCTCTAGAACACGATGGGAGATGTTTTTTGTGCTGGCAAAGTTTCTCCTTGCCAGACAGAGTGGAAAAGCTTTTTGCTAAGATGTAGACGAGAAGAGAGGCTAAAGACGAAGGTACGGTGCTCTGCAGAGCTAAGCACCGCTCCCGGGCGTCTTTCGGCAGAAGGCGCACACCGCAGAGCACTGCGAGCGGCAGAATCGTCTTTGCGCGAAGAAGCAGCTTCTTCGTCTCCGGGAGCCGGAGAGAGCGGCAACTTGGCAAAGGTGATGAAACAAGCTGTACAACACTGCGATTGTGTGCGCAGCTTGCCAACTGAGAGAAAACAGTACCTGACCACTCTCCTGCCTTTTCTATTCACATGAACATTCGATTGCAAGCTGTTTTGGACAACTTTCTTTCTCTTCTTGCAAAACACTCGGCAGACCTCCGTGCAGCCTCTAGAACACAATGGGGGATGTTTTCTGTGCTGGCACAGTTTCTCCTTGCCAGACAGAGTGGAAAAGCTTTTTGCTAAGATGTAGACGAGAAGAGAGGCTAAAGACGAAGGTACGGTGCTCTGCAGGGCTAAGCACCGCTCCCGGACCTCTTTCGGCAGAAGGCGCACACCGCAGAGCACTGTGAGCGGCAGAATCGTCTTTGCGCGAAGAAGCAGCTTCTTCGTCTCCGGGAGCTGGAGAGAGCGGCAGCTTGGCAAAGGTGATGAAACAAGCTGTACAACACTGCGATTGTGTGCGCAGCTTGTCAACTGAGAGAAAACAGTACCTGACCACTCTCCTGCCTTTTCTATTCACATGAACATTCGATTGCAAGCTGTTTTGGACAACTTTCTTTCTCTTCTTGCAAAACACTCGGCAGACCTCAGTGCAGCCTCTAGAACACGATGGGAGATGTTTTTTGTGCTGGCAAAGTTTCTCCTTGCCAGACAGAGTGGAAAAGCTTTTTGCTAAGATGTAGACGAGAAGAGAAGCTAAAGACGAAGGTACGGTGCTCTGCAGAGCTAAGCACCGCTCCCGGACCTCTTTCGGCAGAAGGCGCACACCGCAGAGCACTGCGAGCGGCAGAATCGTCTTTGCGCGAAGAAGCAGCTTCTTCGTCTCCGGGAGCCGGAGAGAGCGGCAACTTGGCAAAGGTGATGAAACAAGCTGTACAACACTGCGATTGTGTGCGCAGCTTGCCAACTGAGAGAAAACAGTACCTGACCACTCTCCTCCCTTTTCTATTCACATGAACATTCGATTGCAAGCTGTTTTGGACAACTTTCTTTCTCTTCTTGCAAAACACTCGGCAGACCTCCGTGCAGCCTCTAGAACACGATGGGGGATGTTTTCTGTGCTGGCACAGTTTCTCCTTGCCAGACAGAGTGGAAAAGCTTTTTGCTAAGATGTAGACGAGAAGAGAGGCTAAAGACGAAGGTACGGTGCTCTGCAGAGCTAAGCACCGCTCCCGGACCTCTTTCGGCAGAAGGCGCACACCGCAGAGCACTGTGAGCGGCAGAATCGTCTTTGCGCGAAGAAGCAGCTTCTTCGTCTCCGGGAGCCGGAGAGAGCGGCAGCTTGGCAAAGGTGATGAAACAAGCTGTACAACACTGCGATTGTGTGCGCAGCTTGCCAACTGAGAGAAAACAGTTCCTGACCACTCTGCTGCCTTTTCTATTCACATGAACATTCGATTGCAAGCTGTTTTGGACAACTTTCTTTCTCTTCTTGCAAAACACTCGGCAGACCTCCGTGCAGCCTCTAGAACACGATGGGAGATGTTTTCTGTGCTGGCACAGTTTCTCCTTGCCAGACAGAGTGGAAAAGCTTTTTGCTAAGATGTAGACGAGAAGAGAGGCTAAAGACGAAGGTACGGTGCTCTGCAGAGCTAAGCACCGCTCCCTGACCTCTTTCGGCAGAAGGCGCACACCGCAGAGCACTGTGAGCGGCAGAATCGTCTTTGCGCGAAGAAGCAGCTTCTTCGTCTCCGGGAGCCGGAGAGAGCGGCAGCTTGGCAAAGGTGATGAAACAAGCTGTACAACACTGCGATTGTGTGCGCAGCTTGTCAACTGAGAGAAAACAGTACCTGACCACTCTCCTGCCTTTTCTATTCACATGAACATTCGATTGCAAGCTGTTTTGGACAACTTTCTTTCTCTTCTTGCAAAACACTCTGCAGACCTCCGTGCAGCCTCTAGAACACGATGGGAGCTGTTTTTTGTGCTGGCACAGTTTCTCCTTGCCAGACAGAGTGGAAAAGCTTTTTGCTAAGATGTAGACGAGAAGAGAGGCTAAAGACGAAGGTACGGTGCTCTGCAGAGCTAAGCACCGCTCCCGGGCGTCTTTCGGCAGAAGGCGCACACCGCAGAGCACTGTGAGCGGCAGAATCGTCTTTGCGCGAAGAAGCAGCTTCTTCGTCTCCGGGAGCCGGAGAGAGCGGCAGCTTGGCAAAGGTGATGAAACAAGCTGTACAACACTGCGATTGTGTGCGCAGCTTGCCAACTGAGAGAAAACAGTACCTGACCACTCTCCTGCCTTTTCTATTCACATGAACATTCGATTGCAAGCTGTTTTGGACAACTTTCTTTCTCTTCTTGCAAAACACTCGGCAGACCTCCGTGCAGCCTCTAGAACACGATGGGAGATGTTTTCTGTGCTGGCACAGTTTCTCCTTGCCAGACAGAGTGGAAAAGCTTTTTGCTAAGATGTAGACGAGAAGAGAGGCTAAAGACGAAGGTACGGTGCTCTGCAGAGCTAAGCACCGCTCCCGGACCTCTTTCGGCAGAAGGCGCACACCGCAGAGCACTGCCAGCGGCAGAATCGTCTTTGCGCGAAGAAGCAGCTTCTTCGTCTCCGGGAGCCGGAGAGAGCGGCAGCTTGGCAAAGGTGATGAAACAAGCTGTACAACACTGCGATTGTGTGCGCTGCTTGTCAACTGAGAGAAAACAGTACCTGACCACTCTCGTGCCTTTTCTATTCACATGAACATTCGATTGCAAGCTGTTTTGGACAACTTTCTTTCTCTTCTTGCAAAACACTCGGCAGACCTCCGTGCAGCCTCTAGAACACGATGGGAGATGTTTTCTGTGCTGGCACAGTTTCTCCTTGCCAGACAGAGTGGAAAAGCTTTTTGCTAAGATGTAGACGAGAAGAGAGGCTAAAGACGAAGGTACGGTGCTCTGCAGAGCTAAGCACCGCTCCCGGACGTCTTTCGGCAGAAGGCGCACACCGCAGAGCACTGTGAGCGGCAGAATCGTCTTTGCGCGAAGAAGCAGCTTCTTCGGCTCCGGGAGCCGAAGAGAGCGGCAGCTTCGCAAAGGTGATGAAATAAGCTGTACAACACTGCGATTGTGTGCGCAGCTTGCCAACTGAGAGAAAACAGTACCTGACCACTCTCCTGCCTTTTCTATTCACATGAACATTCGATTGCAAGCTGTTTTGGACAACTTTCTTTCTCTTCTTGCAAAACACTCTGCAGACCTCCGTGCAGCCTCTAGAACACGATGGGAGATGTTTTTTGTGCTGGCACAGTTTCTCCTTGCCAGACAGAGTGGAAAAGCTTTTTGCTAAGATGTAGACGAGAAGAGAGGCTAAAGACGAAGGTACGGTGCTCTGCAGAGCTAAGCACCGCTCCCGGACCTCTTTCGGCAGAAGGCGCACACCGCAGAGCACTGTGAGCGGCAGAATCGTCTTTGCGCCAAGAAGCAGCTTCTTCGGCTCCTGGAGCCGGAGAGAGCGGCAGCTTGGCAAAGGTGATGAAACAAGCTGTACAACACTGCGATTGTGTGCGCAGCTTGCCAACTGAGAGAAAACAGTACCTGACCACTCTCCTGCCTTTTCTAATCACATGAACATTCGATTGCAAGCTGTTTTGGACAACTTTCTTTCTCTTCTTGCAAAACACTCGGCAGACCTCCGTGCAGCCTCTAGAACACAATGGGAGATGTTTTCTGTGCTGGCACAGTTTCTCCTTGCCAGACAGAGTGGAAAAGCTTTTTGCTAAGATGTAGACGAGAAGAGAGGCTAAAGACGAAGGTACGGTGCTCTGCAGAGCTAAGCACCGCTCCCGGACCTCTTCCGGCAGAAGGCGCACACCGCAGAGCACTGTGAGCGGCAGAATCGTCTTTGCGCGAAGAAGCAGCTTCTTCGTCTCCGGGAGCCGGAGAGAGCGGCAGCTTCGCAAAGGTGATGAAACAAGCTGTACAGCACTGCGATTGTGTGCGCAGCTTGCCAAGTGAGAGAAAACAGTACCTGACCACTCTCCTGCCTTTTCTATTCACATGAACATTCGATTGCAAGCTGTTTTGGACAACTTTCTTTCTCTTCTTGCAAAACACTCGGCAGACCTCCGTGCAGCCTCTAGAACACGATGGGAGATGTTTTTTGTGCTGGCACAGTTTCTCCTTGCCAGACAGAGTGGAAAAGCTTTTTGCTAAGATGTAGACGAGAAGAGAGGCTAAAGACGAAGGTACGGTGCTCTGCAGAGCTAAGCACCGCTCCCTGACCTCTTTCGGCAGAAGGCGCACACCGCAGAGCACTGTGAGCGGCAGAATCGTCTTTGCGCGAAGAAGCAGCTTCTTCGTCTCCGGGAGCTGGAGAGAGCGGCAGCTTGGCAAAGGTGATGAAACAAGCTGTACAACACTGCGATTGTGTGCGCAGCTTGTCAACTGAGAGAAAACAGTTCCTGACCACTCTCCTGCCTTTTCTATTCACATGAACATTCGATTGCAAGCTGTTTTGGACAACTTTCTTTCTGTTCTTGCAAAACACTCTGCAGACATCCGTGCAGCCTCTAGAACACAATGGGAGATGTTTTTTGTGCTGGCACAGTTTCTCCTTGCCAGACAGAGTGGAAAAGCTTTTTGCTAAGATGTAGACGAGAAGAGAGGCTAAAGACGAAGGTACGGTGCTCTGCAGAGCTAAGCACCGCTCCCGGGCGTCTTTCGGCAGAAGGCGCACACCGCAGAGCACTGTGAGCGGCAGAATCGTCTTTGCGCGAAGAAGCAGCTTCTTCGTCTCCGGGAGCCGGAGAGAGCGGCAGCTTGGCAAAGGTGATGAAACAAGCTGTACAACACTGCGATTGTGTGCGCAGCTTGCCAACTGAGAGAAAACAGTACCTGACCACTCTCCTGCCTTTTCTATTCACATGAACATTCGATTGCAAGCTGTTTTGGACAACTTTCTTTCTCTTCTTGCAAAACACTCGGCAGACCTCCGTGCAGCCTCTAGAACACGATGGGAGATGTTTTCTGTGCTGGCACAGTTTCTCCTTGCCAGACAGAGTGGAAAAGCTTTTTGCTAAGATGTAGACGAGAAGAGAGGCTAAAGACGAAGGTACGGTGCTCTGCAGAGCTAAGCACCGCTCCCGGACCTCTTTCGGCAGAAGGCGCACACCGCAGAGCACTGTGAGCGGCAGAATCGTCTTTGCGCGAAGAAGCAGCTTCTTCGTCTCCGGGAGCCGGAGAGAGCGGCAGCTTGGCAAAGGTGATGAAACAAGCTGTACAACACTGCGATTGTGTGCGCAGCTTGTCAACTGAGAGAAAACAGTACCTGACCACTCTCCTGCCTTTTCTATTCACATGAACATTCGATTGCAAGCTGTTCTGGACAACTTTCTTTCTCTTCTTGCAAAACACTCGGCAGACCTCAGTGCAGCCTCTAGAACACGATGGGAGATGTTTTTTGTGCTGGCAAAGTTTCTCCTTGCCAGACAGAGTGGAAAAGCTTTTTGCTAAGATGTAGACGAGAAGAGAGGCTAAAGACGAAGGTACGGTGCTCTGCAGAGCTAAGCACCGCTCCCGGGCGTCTTTCGGCAGAAGGCGCACACCGCAGAGCACTGCGAGCGGCAGAATCGTCTTTGCGCGAAGAAGCAGCTTCTTCGTCTCCGGGAGCCGGAGAGAGCGGCAACTTGGCAAAGGTGATGAAACAAGCTGTACAACACTGCGATTGTGTGCGCAGCTTGCCAACTGAGAGAAAACAGTACCTGACCACTCTCCTCCCTTTTCTATTCACATGAACATTCGATTGCAAGCTGTTTTGGACAACTTTCTTTCTCTTCTTGCAAAACACTCGGCAGACCTCCGTGCAGCCTCTAGAACACGATGGGGGATGTTTTCTGTGCTGGCACAGTTTCTCCTTGCCAGACAGAGTGGAAAAGCTTTTTGCTAAGATGTAGACGAGAAGAGAGGCTAAAGACGAAGGTACGGTGCTCTGCAGAGCTAAGCACCGCTCCCGGACCTCTTTCGGCAGAAGGCGCACACCGCAGAGCACTGTGAGCGGCAGAATCGTCTTTGCGCGAAGAAGCAGCTTCTTCGTCTCCGGGAGCCGGAGAGAGCGGCAGCTTGGCAAAGGTGATGAAACAAGCTGTACAACACTGCGATTGTGTGCGCAGCTTGCCAACTGAGAGAAAACAGTACCTGACCACTCTCCTGCCTTTTCTATTCACATGAACATTCGATTGCAAGCTGTTTTGGACAACTTTCTTTCTCTTCTTGCAAAACACTCGGCAGACCTCCGTGCAGCCTCTAGAACACGATGGGAGATGTTTTCTGTGCTGGCACAATTTCTCCTTGCCAGACAGAGTGGAAAAGCTTTTTGCTAAGATGTAGACGAGAAGAGAGGCTAAAGACGAAGGTACGGTGCTCTGCAGAGCTAAGCACCGCTCCCTGACCTCTTTCGGCAGAAGGCGCACACCGCAGAGCACTGTGAGCGGCAGAATCGTCTTTGCGCGAAGAAGCAGCTTCTTCGGCTCCGGGAGCCGAAGAGAGCGGCAGCTTCGCAAAGGTGATGAAATAAGCTGTACAACACTGCGATTGTGTGCGCAGCTTGCCAACTGAGAGAAAACAGTACCTGACAACTCTCCTGCCTTTTCTATTCACATGAACATTCGATTGCAAGCTGTTTTGGACAACTTTCTTTCTCTTCTTGCAAAACACTCGGCAGACCTCCGTGCAGCCTCTAGAACACGATGGGAGATGTTTTTTGTGCTGGCACAGTTTCTCCTTGCCAGACAGAGTGGAAAAGCTTTTTGCTAAGATGTAGACGAGAAGAGAGGCTAAAGACGAAGGTACGGTGCTCTGCAGAGCTAAGCACCGCTCCCTGACCTCTTTCGGCAGAAGGCGCACACCGCAGAGCACTGTGAGCGGCAGAATCGTCTTTGCGCGAAGAAGCAGCTTCTTCGTCTCCGGGAGCTGGAGAGAGCGGCAGCTTGGCAAAGGTGATGAAACAAGCTGTACAACACTGCGATTGTGGGCGCAGCTTGTCAACTGAGAGAAAACAGTTCCTGACCACTCTCCTGCCTTTTCTATTCACATGAACATTCGATTGCAAGCTGTTTTGGACAACTTTCTTTCTGTTCTTGCAAAACACTCTGCAGACATCCGTGCAGCCTCTAGAACACAATGGGAGATGTTTTTTGTGCTGGCACAGTTTCTCCTTGCCAGACAGAGTGGAAAAGCTTTTTGCTAAGATGTAGACGAGAAGAGAGGCTAAAGACGAAGGTACGGTGCTCTGCAGAGCTAAGCACCGCTCCCGGACCTCTTTCGGCAGAAGGCGCACACCGCAGAGCACTGTGAGCGGCAGAATCGTCTTTGCGCGAAGAAGCAGCTTCTTCGTCTCCGGGAGCCGGAGAGAGCGGCAGCTTGGCAAAGGTGATGAAACAAGCTGTACAACACTGCGATTGTGTGCGCAGCTTGCCAACTGAGAGAAAACAGTACCTGACCACTCTCCTGCCTTTTCTATTCACATGAACATTCGATTGCAAGCTGTTTTGGACAACTTTCTTTCTCTTCTTGCAAAACACTCTGCAGACCTCCGTGCAGCCTCTAGAACACGATGGGAGATGTTTTCTGTGCTGGCACAGTTTCTCCTTGCCAGACAGAGTGGAAAAGCTTTTTGCTAAGATGTAGACGAGAAGAGAGGCTAAAGACGAAGGTACGGTGCTCTGCAGAGCTAAGCACCGCTCCCGGACCTCTTTCGGCAGAAGGCGCACACCGCAGAGCACTGTGAGCGGCAGAATCGTCTTTGCGCGAAGAAGCAGCTTCTTCGTCTCCGGGAGCCGGAGAGAGCGGCAGCTTGGCAAAGGTGATGAAACAAGCTGTACAACACTGCGATTGTGTGCGCAGCTTGTCAACTGAGAGAAAACAGTACCTGACCACTCTCCTGCCTTTTCTATTCACATGAACATTCGATTGCAAGCTGTTCTGGACAACTTTCTTTCTCTTCTTGCAAAACACTCGGCAGACCTCCGTGCAGCCTCTAGAACACGATGGGGGATGTTTTCTGTGCTGGCACAGTTTCTCCTTGCCAGACAGAGTGGAAAAGCTTTTTGCTAAGATGTAGACGAGAAGAGAGGCTAAAGACGAAGGTACGGTGCTCTGCAGAGCTAAGCACCGCTCCCGGACCTCTTTCGGCAGAAGGCGCACACCGCAGAGCACTGTGAGCGGCAGAATCGTCTTTGCGCGAAGAAGCAGCTTCTTCGTCTCCGGGAGCCGGAGAGAGCGGCAGCTTGGCAAAGGTGATGAAACAAGCTGTACAACACTGCGATTGTGTGCGCAGCTTGCCAACTGAGAGAAAACAGTACCTGACCACTCTCCTGCCTTTTCTATTCACATGAACATTCGATTGCAAGCTGTTTTGGACAACTTTCTTTCTCTTCTTGCAAAACACTCGGCAGACCTCCGTGCAGCCTCTAGAACACGATGGGAGATGTTTTCTGTGCTGGCACAGTTTCTCCTTGCCAGACAGAGTGGAAAAGCTTTTTGCTAAGATGTAGACGAGAAGAGAGGCTAAAGACGAAGGTACGGTGCTCTGCAGAGCTAAGCACCGCTCCCTGACCTCTTTCGGCAGAAGGCGCACACCGCAGAGCACTGTGAGCGGCAGAATCGTCTTTGCGCGAAGAAGCAGCTTCTTCGGCTCCGGGAGCCGAAGAGAGCGGCAGCTTCGCAAAGGTGATGAAATAAGCTGTACAACACTGCGATTGTGTGCGCAGCTTGCCAACTGAGAGAAAACAGTACCTGACAACTCTCCTGCCTTTTCTATTCACATGAACATTCGATTGCAAGCTGTTTTGGACAACTTTCTTTCTCTTCTTGCAAAACACTCTGCAGACTTCCGTGCAGCCTCTAGAACACGATGGGAGATGTTTTTTGTGCTGGCACAGTTTCTCCTTGCCAGACAGAGTGGAAAAGCTTTTTGCTAAGATGTAGACGAGAAGAGAGGCTAAAGACGAAGGTACGGTTCTCTGCAGAGCTAAGCACAGCTCCCTGACCTCTTTCGGCAGAAGGCGCACACCGCAGAGCACTGTGAGCGGCAGAATCGTCTTTGCGCGAAGAAGCAGCTTCTTCGTCTCCGGGAGCCGGAGAGAGCGGCAGCTTCGCAAGGTGATGAAACAAGCTGTACAGCACTGCGATTGTGTGCGCAGCTTGCCAAGTGAGAGAAAACAGTACCTGACCACTCTCCTGCCTTTTCTATTCACATGAACATTCGATTGCAAGCTGTTTTGGACAACTTTCTTTCTCTTCTTGCAAAACACTCGGCAGACCTCCGTGAAGCCTCTAGAACACGATGGGAGATGTTTTTTGTGCTGGCACAGTTTCTCCTTGCCAGACAGAGTGGAAAAGCTTTTTGCTAAGATGTAGACGAGAAGAGAGGCTAAAGACGAAGGTACGGTGCTCTGCAGAGCTAAGCACCGCTCCCTGACCTCTTTCGGCAGAAGGCGCACACCGCAGAGCACTGTGAGCGGCAGAATCGTCTTTGCGCGAAGAAGCAGCTTCTTCGTCTCCGGGAGCCGGAGAGAGCGGCAGCTTGGCAAAGGTGATGAAACAAGCTGTACAACACTGCGATTGTGTGCGCAGCTTGCCAACTGAGAGAAAACAGTACCTGACCACTCTCCTGCCTTTTTCTATTCACATGAACATTCGATTGCAAGCTGTTTTGGACAACTTTCTTTCTCTTCTTGCAAAACACTCGGCAGACCTCCGTGCAGCCTCTAGAACACGATGGGAGATGTTTTCTGTGCTGGCACAGTTTCTCCTTGCCAGACAGAGTGGAAAAGCTTTTGCTAAGATGTAGACGAGAAGAGAGGCTAAAGACGAAGGTACGGTGCTCTGCAGAGCTAAGCACCGCTCCCGGACCTCTTTCGGCAGAAGGCGCACACCGGAGAGCACTGTGAGCGGCAGAATCGTCTTTGCGCGAAGAAGCAGCTTCTTCGTCTCCGGGAGCCGGAGAGAGCGGCAGCTTGGCAAAGGTGATGAAACAAGCTGTACAACACTGCGATTGTGTGCGCAGCTTGTCAACTGAGAGAAAACAGTACCTGACCACTCTCCTGCCTTTTCTATTCACATGAACATTCGATTGCAAGCTGTTTTGGACAACTTTCTTTCTCTTCTTGCAAAACACTCGGCAGACCTCCGTGCAGCCTCTAGAACACGATGGGAGATGTTTTTTGTGCTGGCACAGTTTCTCCTTGCCAGACAGAGTGGAAAAGCTTTTTGCTAAGATGTAGACGAGAAGAGAGGCTAAAGACGAAGGTACGGTGCTCTGCAGAGCTAAGCACCGCTCCCTGACCTCTTTCGGCAGAAGGCGCACACCGCAGAGCACTGTGAGCGGCAGAATCGTCTTTGCGCGAAGAAGCAGCTTCTTCGTCTCCGGGAGCCGGAGAGAGCGGCAGCTTGGCAAAGGTGATGAAACAAGCTGTACAACACTGCGATTGTGTGCGCAGCTTGCCAACTGAGAGAAAAAAGTACCTGACCACTCTCCTGCCTTTTCTATTCACATGAACATTCGATTGCAAGCTGTTTTGGACAACTTTCTTTCTCTTCTTGCAAAACACTCTGGAGACCTCCGTGCAGCCTCTAGAACACGATGGGAGATGTTTTCTGTGCTGGCACAGTTTCTCCTTGCCAGACAGAGTGGAAAAGCTTTTTGCTAAGATGTAGACGAGAAGAGAGGCTAAAGACGAAGGTACGGTGCTCTGCAGAGCTAAGCACCGCTCCCGGGCGTCTTTCGGCAGAAGGCGCACACCGCAGAGCACTGTGAGCGGCAGAATCGTCTTTGCGCCAAGAAGCAGCTTCTTCGGCTCCGGGAGCCGGACGAGAGCGGCAGCTTGGCAAAGGTGATGAAACAAGCTGTACAACACTGCGATTGTGTGCGCAGCTTGCCAACTGAGAGAAAACAGTACCTGACCACTCTCCTGCCTTTTCTATTCACATGAACATTCGATTGCAAGCTGTTTTGGACAACTTTCTTTCTCTTCTTGCAAAACACTCTGCAGACCTCCGTGCAGCCTCTAGAACACGATGGGAGATGTTTTCTGTGCTGGCACAGTTTCTCCTTGCCAGACAGAGTGGAAAAGCTTTTTGCTAAGATGTAGACGAGAAGAGAGGCTAAAGACGAAGGTACGGTGCTCTGCAGAGCTAAGCACCGCTCCCGGGCCTCTTTCGGCAGAAGGCGCACACCGCAGAGCACTGTGAGCGGCAGAATCTTCTTTGCGCGAAGAAGCAGCTTCTTCGTCTCCGGGAGCCGGAGAGAGCGGCAACTTCGCAAAGGTGATGAAACAAGCTGTACAACACTGCGATTGTGTGCGCAGCTTGCCAACTGAGAGAAAACAGTACCTGACCACTCTCCTGCCTTTTCTCTTCACATGAACATTCGATTGCAAGCTGTTTTGGACAACTTTCTTTCTCTTCTTGCAAAACACTCGGCAGACCTCCGTGCAGCCTCTAGAACACGATGGGAGATGTTTTCTGTGCTGGCAAATTTTCTCCTTTCCAGACAGAGTGGAAAAGCTTTTTGCTAAGATGTAGACGAGAAGAGAGGCTAAAGACGAAGGTACGGTGCTCTGCAGAGCTAAGCACCGCTCCCGGACCTCTTTCGGCAGAAGGCGCACACCGCAGAGCACTGTGAGCGGCAGAATCGTCTTTGCGCGAAGAAGCAGCTTCTTCGTCTCCGGGAGCCGGAGAGAGCGGCAGCTTGGCAAAGGTGATGAAACAAGCTGTACAACACTGCGATTGTGGTGCGCAGCTTGCCAACTGAGAGAAAACAGTTCCTGACCACTCTGCTGCCTTTTCTATTCACATGAACATTCGATAGGAAGCTGTTTTGGACAACTTTCTTTCTCTTCTTGCAAAACACTCGGCAGACCTCCGTGCAGGCTCTAGAACACGATGGGAGATGTTTTCTGTGCTGGCAAAGTTTCTCATTGCCAGACAGAGTGGAAAAGCTTTTTGCTAAGATGTAGACGAGAAGAGAGGCTAAAGACGAAGGTACGGTTCTCTGCAGAGCTAAGCACAGCTCCCTGACCTCTTTCGGCAGAAGGCGCACACCGCAGAGCACTGTGAGCGGCAGAATCGTCTTTGCGCGAAGAAGCAGCTTCTTCGTCTCCGGGAGCCGGAGAGAGCGGCAGCTTCGCAAAGGTGATGAAACAAGCTGTACAGCACTGCGATTGTGTGCGCAGCTTGCCAAGTGAGAGAAAACAGTACCTGACCACTCTCCTGCCTTTTCTATTCACATGAACATTCGATTGCAAGCTGTTTTGGACAACTTTCTTTCTCTTCTTGCAAAACACTCGGCAGACCTCCGTGAAGCCTCTAGAACACGATGGGAGATGTTTTTTGTGCTGGCACAGTTTCTCCTTGCCAGACAGAGTGGAAAAGCTTTTTGCTAAGATGTAGACGAGAAGAGAGGCTAAAGACGAAGGTACGGTGCTCTGCAGAGCTAAGCACCGCTCCCTGACCTCTTTCGGCAGAAGGCGCACACCGCAGAGCACTGTGAGCGCAGAATCGTCTTTGCGCGAAGAAGCAGCTTCTTCGTCTCCGGGAGCCGGAGAGAGCGGCAGCTTGGCAAAGGTGATGAAACAAGCTGTACAACACTGCGATTGTGTGCGCAGCTTGCCAACTGAGAGAAAACAGTACCTGACCACTCTCCTGCCTTTTCTATTCACATGAACATTCGATTGCAAGCTGTTTTGGACAACTTTCTTTCTCTTCTTGCAAAACACTCGGCAGACCTCCGTGCAGCCTCTAGAACACGATGGAGATGTTTTCTGTGCTGGCACAGTTTCTCCTTGCCAGACAGAGTGGAAAAGCTTTTGCTAAGATGTAGACGAGAAGAGAGGCTAAAGACGAAGGTACGGTGCTCTGCAGAGCTAAGCACCGCTCCCGGACCTCTTTCGGCAGAAGGCGCACACCGGAGAGCACTGTGAGCGGCAGAATCGTCTTTGCGCGAAGAAGCAGCTTCTTCGTCTCCGGGAGCCGGAGAGAGCGGCAGCTTGGCAAAGGTGATGAAACAAGCTGTACAACACTGCGATTGTGTGCGCAGCTTGTCAACTGAGAGAAAACAGTACCTGACCACTCTCCTGCCTTTTCTATTCACATGAACATTCGATTGCAAGCTGTTTGGACAACTTTCTTTCTCTTCTTGCAAAACTCTCGGCAGACCTCCGTGCAGCCTCTAGAACACGATGGGAGATGTTTTTTGTGCTGGCAAAGTTTCTCCTTGCCAGACAGAGTGGAAAAGCTTTTTGCTAAGATGTAGACGAGAAGAGAGGCTAAAGACGAAGGTACGGTGCTCTGCAGAGCTAAGCACCGCTCCCGGGCGTCTTTCGGCAGAAGGCGCACACCGCAGAGCACTGTGAGCGGCAGAATCGTCTTTGCGCGAAGAAGCAGCTTCTTCGTCTCCGGGAGCCGGAGAGAGCGGCAACTTGGCAAAGGTGATGAAACAAGCTGTACAACACTGCGATTGTGTGCGCAGCTTGCCAACTGAGAGAAAACAGTACCTGACCACTCTCCTGCCTTTTCTAATCACATGAACATTCGATTGCAAGCTGTTTTGGACAACTTTCTTTCTCTTCTTGCAAAACACTCGGCAGACCTCCGTGCAGCCTCTAGAACACGATGGGGGATGTTTTCTGTGCTGGCACAGTTTCTCCTTGCCAGACAGAGTGGAAAAGCTTTTTGCTAAGATGTAGACGAGAAGAGAGGCTAAAGACGAAGGTACGGTGCTCTGCAGAGCTAAGCACCGCTCCCTGACCTCTTTCGGCAGAAGGCGCACACCGCAGAGCACTGTGAGCGGCAGAATCGTCTTTGCGCGAAGAAGCAGCTTCTTCGTCTCCGGGAGCCGGAGAGAGCGGCAGCTTGGCAAAGGTGATGAAACAAGCTGTACAACACTGCGATTGTGTGCGCAGCTTGCCAACTGAGAGAAAAGAGTTCCTGACCACTCTGCTGCCTTTTCTATTCACATGAACATTCGATTGCAAGCTGTTTTGGACAACTTTCTTTCTCTTCTTGCAAAACACTCGGCAGACCTCCGTGCAGCCTCTAGAACACGATGGGAGATGTTTTCTGTGCTGGCACAGTTTCTCCTTGCCAGACAGAGTGGAAAAGCTTTTTGCTAAGATGTAGACGAGAAGAGAGGCTAAAGACGAAGGTACGGTGCTCTGCAGAGCTAAGCACCGCTCCCGGACCTCTTTCGGCAGAAGGCGCACACCGCAGAGCACTGCCAGCGGCAGAATCGTCTTTGCGCGAAGAAGCAGCTTCTTCGTCTCCGGGAGCCGGAGAGAGCGGCAGCTTGGCAAAGGTGATGAAACAAGCTGTACAACACTGCGATTGTGTGCGCAGCTTGTCAACTGAGAGAAAACAGTACCTGACCACTCTCGTGCCTTTTCTATTCACATGAACATTCGATTGCAAGCTGTTTTGGACAACTTTCTTTCTCTTCTTGCAAAACACTCGGCAGACCTCAGTGCAGCCTCTAGAACACGATGGGAGATGTTTTTTGTGCTGGCAAAGTTTCTCCTTGCCAGACAGAGTGGAAAAGCTTTTTGCTAAGATGTAGACGAGAAGAGAGGCTAAAGACGAAGGTACGGTGCTCTGCAGAGCTAAGCACCGCTCCCGGGCGTCTTTCGGCAGAAGGCGCACACCGCAGAGCACTGTGAGCGGCAGAATCGTCTTTGCGCGAAGAAGCAGCTTCTTCGTCTCCGGGAGCCGGAGAGAGCGGCAACTTGGCAAAGGTGATGAAACAAGCTGTACAACACTGCGATTGTGTGCGCAGCTTGTCAACTGAGAGAAAACAGTACCTGACCACTCTGCTGCCTTTTCTATTCACATGAACATTCGATTGCAAGCTGTTTTGGACAACTTTCTTTCTCTTCTTGCAAAACACTCGGCAGACCTCCGTGCAGCCTCTAGAACACGATGGGAGATGTTTTTTGTGCTGGCACAGTTTCTCCTTGCCAGACAGAGTGGAAAAGCTTTTTGCTAAGATGTAGACGAGAAGAGAGGCTAAAGACGAAGGTACGGTGCTCTGCAGAGCTAAGCACCGCTCCCGGGCGTCTTTCGGCAGAAGGCGCACACCGCAGAGCACTGCGAGCGGCAGAATCGTCTTTGCGCGAAGAAGCAGCTTCTTCGTCTCCGGGAGCCGGAGAGAGCGGCAACTTGGCAAAGGTGATGAAACAAGCTGTACAACACTGCGATTGTGTGCGCAGCTTGCCAACTGAGAGAAAACAGTACCTGACCACTCTCCTCCCTTTTCTATTCACATGAACATTCGATTGCAAGCTGTTTTGGACAACTTTCTTTCTCTTCTTGCAAAACACTCGGCAGACCTCCGTGCAGCCTCTAGAACACGATGGGGGATGTTTTCTGTGCTGGCACAGTTTCTCCTTGCCAGACAGAGTGGAAAAGCTTTTTGCTAAGATGTAGACGAGAAGAGAGGCTAAAGACGAAGGTACGGTGCTCTGCAGAGCTAAGCACCGCTCCCTGACCTCTTTCGGCAGAAGGCGCACACCGCAGAGCACTGTGAGCGGCAGAATCGTCTTTGCGCGAAGAAGCAGCTTCTTCGTCTCCGGGAGCCGGAGAGAGCGGCAGCTTGGCAAAGGTGATGAAACAAGCTGTACAACACTGCGATTGTGTGCGCAGCTTGCCAACTGAGAGAAAAGAGTTCCTGACCACTCTGCTGCCTTTTCTATTCACATGAACATTCGATTGCAAGCTGCTTTGGACAACTTTCTTTCTCTTCTTGCAAAACACTCGGCAGACCTCCGTGCAGCCTCTAGAACACGATGGGAGATGTTTTCTGTGCTGGCACAGTTTCTCCTTGCCAGACAGAGTGGAAAAGCTTTTTGCTAAGATGTAGACGAGAAGAGAGGCTAAAGACGAAGGTACGGTGCTCTGCAGAGCTAAGCACCGCTCCCTGACCTCTTTCGGCAGAAGGCGCACACCGCAGAGCACTGTGAGCGGCAGAATCGTCTTTGCGCGAAGAAGCAGCTTCTTTGTCTCCGGGAGCTGGAGAGAGCGGCAGCTTGGCAAAGGTGATGAAACAAGCTGTACAACACTGCGATTGTGTGCGCAGCTTGTCAACTGAGAGAAAACAGTACCTGACCACTCTCCTGCCTTTTCTATTCACATGAACATTCGATTGCAAGCTGTTTTGGACAACTTTCTTTCTCTTCTTGCAAAACACTCTGCAGACCTCCGTGCAGCCTCTAGAACACGATGGGAGATGTTTTTTGTGCTGGCACAGTTTCTCCTTGCCAGACAGAGTGGAAAAGCTTTTTGCTAAGATGTAGACGAGAAGAGAGGCTAAAGACGAAGGTACGGTGCTCTGCAGAGCTAAGCACCGCTCCCTGACCTCTTTCGGCAGAAGGCGCACACCGCAGAGCACTGTGAGCGGCAGAATCGTCTTTGCGCGAAGAAGCAGCTTCTTCGTCTCCGGGAGCCGGAGAGAGCGGCAGCTTGGCAAAGGTGATGAAACAAGCTGTACAACACTGCGATTGTGTGCGCAGCTTCCCAACTGAGAGAAAACAGTACCTGACCACTCTCCTGCCTTTTCTATTCACATGAACATTCGATTGCAAGCTGTTTTGGACAACTTTCTTTCTCTTCTTGCAAAACACTCGGCAGACCTCCGTGCAGCCTCTAGAACACGATGGGAGATGTTTTCTGTGCTGGCACAGTTTCTCCTTGCCAGACAGAGTGGAAAAGCTTTTTGCTAAGATGTAGACGAGAGGAGAGGCTAAAGACGAAGGTACGGTGCTCTGCAGAGCTAAGCACCGCTCCCGGACCTCTTTCGGCAGAAGGCGCACACCGCAGAGCACTGCCAGCGGCAGAATCGTCTTTGCGCGAAGAAGCAGCTTCTTCGTCTCCGGGAGCCGGAGAGAGCGGCAGCTTGGCAAAGGTGATGAAACAAGCTGTACAACACTGCGATTGTGTGCGCAGCTTGTCAACTGAGAGAAAACAGTACCTGACCACTCTCGTGCCTTTTCTATTCACATGAACATTCGATTGCAAGCTGTTTTGGACAACTTTCTTTCTCTTCTTGCAAAACACTCGGCAGACCTCAGTGCAGCCTCTAGAACACAATGGGGGATGTTTTCTGTGCTGGCACAGTTTCTCCTTGCCAGACAGAGTGGAAAAGCTTTTTGCTAAGATGTAGACGAGAAGAGAGGCTAAAGACGAAGGTACGGTGCTCTGCAGGGCTAAGCACCGCTCCCGGGCGTCTTTCGGCAGAAGGCGCACACCGCAGAGCACTGTGAGCGGCAGAATCGTCTTTGCGCGAAGAAGCATCTTCTTCGTCTCCGGGAGCCGGAGAGAGCGGCAGCTTGGCAAAGGTGATGAAACAAGCTGTACAACACTGCGATTGTGTGCGCAGCTTGCCAACTGAGAGAAAACAGTACCTGACCACTCTCCTGCCTTTTCTATTCACATGAACATTCGATTGCAAGCTGTTTTGGACAACTTTCTTTCTCTTCTTGCAAAACACTCTGCAGACCTCCGTGCAGCCTCTAGAACACGATGGGAGATGTTTTCGGTGCTGGCACAGTTTCTCCTTGCCAGACAGAGTGGAAAAGCTTTTTGCTAAGATGTAGACGAGAAGAGAGGCTAAAGACGAAGGTACGGTGCTCTGCAGAGCTAAGCACCGCTCCCGGACCTCTTTCGGCAGAAGGCGCACACCGCAGAGCACTGTGAGCGGCAGAATCGTCTTTGCGCCAAGAAGCAGCTTCTTCGGCTCCTGGAGCCGGAGAGAGCGGCAGCTTGGCAAAGGTGATGAAACAAGCTGTACAACACTGCGATTGTGTGCGCAGCTTGCCAAGTGAGAGAAAACAGTACCTGACCACTCTCCTGCCTTTTCTAATCACATGAACATTCGATTGCAAGCTGTTTTGGACAACTTTCTTTCTCTTCTTGCAAAACACTCGGCAGACCTCCGTGCAGCCTCTAGAACACAATGGGAGATGTTTTCTGTGCTGGCACAGTTTCTCCTTGCCAGACAGAGTGGAAAAGCTTTTTGCTAAGATGTAGACGAGAAGAGAGGCTAAAGACGAAGGTACGGTGCTCTGCAGAGCTAAGCACCGCTCCCGGACCTCTTCCGGCAGAAGGCGCACACCGCAGAGCACTGTGAGCGGCAGAATCGTCTTTGCGCGAAGAAGCAGCTTCTTCGTCTCCGGGAGCCGGAGAGAGCGGCAGCTTCGCAAAGGTGATGAAACAAGCTGTACAGCACTGCGATTGTGTGCGCAGCTTGCCAAGTGAGAGAAAACAGTACCTGACCACTCTCGTGCCTTTTCTATTCACATGAACATTCGATTGCAAGCTGTTTTGGACAACTTTCTTTCTCTTCTTGCAAAACACTCGGCAGACCTCCGTGCAGCCTCTAGAACACGATGGGAGATGTTTTTTGTGCTGGCACAGTTTCTCCTTGCCAGACAGAGTGGAAAAGCTTTTTGCTAAGATGTAGACGAGAAGAGAGGCTAAAGACGAAGGTACGGTGCTCTGCAGAGCTAAGCACCGCTCCCGGGCGTCTTTCCGCAGAAGGCGCACACCGCAGAGCACTGTGAGCGGCAGAATCGTCTTTGCGCGAAGAAGCAGCTTCTTCGTCTCCGGGAGCCGGAGAGAGCGGCAGCTTGGCAAAGGTGATGAAACAAGCTGTACAACACTGCGATTGTGTGCGCAGCTTGCCAACTGAGAGAAAACAGTACCTGACCACTCTCCTGCCTTTTCTATTCACATGAACATTCGATTGCAAGCTGTTTTGGACAACTTTCTTTCTCTTCTTGCAAAACACTCTGGAGACCTCCGTGCAGCCTCTAGAACACGATGGGAGATGTTTTCTGTGCTGGCACAGTTTCTCCTTGCCAGACAGAGTGGAAAAGCTTTTTGCTAAGATGTAGACGAGAAGAGAGGCTAAAGACGAAGGTACGGTGCTCTGCAGAGCTAAGCACCGCTCCCGGACCTCTTTCGGCAGAAGGCGCACACCGCAGAGCACTGTGAGCGGCAGAATCGTCTTTGCGCGAAGAAGCAGCTTCTTCGTCTCCGGGAGCTGGAGAGAGCGGCAGCTTGGCAAAGGTGATGAAACAAGCTGTACAACACTGCGATTGTGTGCGCAGCTTGTCAACTGAGAGAAAACAGTTCCTGACCACTCTCCTGCCTTTTCTATTCACATGAACATTCGATTGCAAGCTGTTTTGGACAACTTTCTTTCTGTTCTTGCAAAACACTCTGCAGACCTCCGTGCAGCCTCTAGAACACGATGGGAGATGTTTTTTGTGCTGGCACAGTTTCTCCTTGCCAGACAGAGTGGAAAAGCTTTTTGCTAAGATGTAGACGAGAAGAGAGGCTAAAGACGAAGGTACGGTGCTCTGCAGAGCTAAGACCGCTCCCGGTCCTCTTTCGGCAGAAGGCGCACACCGCAGAGCACTGAGAGCGGCAGAATCGTCTTTGCGCGAAGAAGCAGCTTCTTCGTCTCCGGGAGCCGGAGAGAGCGGCAGCTTGGCAAAGGTGATGAAACAAGCTGTACAACACTGCGATTGTGTGCGCAGCTTGCCAACTGAGAGAAAACAGTACCTGACCACTCTCCTGCCTTTTCTATTCACATGAACATTCGATTGCAAGCTGTTTTGGACAACTTTCTTTCTCTTCTTGCAAAACACTCGGCAGACCTCCGTGCAGCCTCTAGAACACGATGGGAGATGTTTTTTGTGCTGGCAAAGTTTCTCCTTGCCAGACAGAGTGGAAAAGCTTTTTGCTAAGATGTAGACGAGAAGAGAGGCTAAAGACGAAGGTACGGTGCTCTGCAGAGCTAAGCACCGCTCCCGGGCGTCTTTCGGCAGAAAAGGCACACCGCAGAGCACTGTGAGCGGCAGAATCGTCTTTGCGCGAAGAAGCAGCTTCTTCGTCTCCGGGAGCCGGAGAGAGCGGCAACTTGGCAAAGGTGATGAAACAAGCTGTACAACACTGCGATTGTGTGCGCAGCTTGCCAACTGAGAGAAAACAGTACCTGACCACTCTCCTGCCTTTTCTATTCACATGAATATTCGATTGCAAGCTGTTTTGGACAACTTTCTTTCTCTTCTTGCAAAACACTCGGCAGACCTCCGTGCAGCCTCTAGAACACGATGGGAGATGTTTTTTGTGCTGGCACAGTTTCTCCTTGCCAGACAGAGTGGAAAAGCTTTTTGCTAAGATGTAGACGAGAAGAGAGGCTAAAGACGAAGGTACGGTGCTCTGCAGAGCTAAGCACCGCTCCCTGACCTCTTTCGGCAGAAGGCGCACACCGCAGAGCACTGTGAGCGGCAGAATCGTCTTTGCGCGAAGAAGCAGCTTCTTCGTCTCCGGGAGCCGGAGAGAGCGGCAGCTTGGCAAAGGTGATGAAACAAGCTGTACAACACTGCGATTGTGTGCGCAGCTTGCCAACTGAGAGAAAAAAGTACCTGACCACTCTCCTGCCTTTTCTATTCACATGAACATTCGATTGCAAGCTGTTTTGGACAACTTTCTTTCTCTTCTTGCAAAACACTCTGGAGACCTCCGTGCAGCCTCTAGAACACGATGGGAGATGTTTTCTGTGCTGGCACAGTTTCTCCTTGCCAGACAGAGTGGAAAAGCTTTTTGCTAAGATGTAGACGAGAAGAGAGGCTAAAGACGAAGGTACGGTGCTCTGCAGAGCTAAGCACCGCTCCCGGACCTCTTTCGGCAGAAGGCGCACACCGCAGAGCACTGTGAGCGGCAGAATCGTCTTTGCGCGAAGAAGCAGCTTCTTCGTCTCCGGGAGCTGGAGAGAGCGGCAGCTTGGCAAAGGTGATGAAACAAGCTGTACAACACTGCGATTGTGTGCGCAGCTTGTCAACTGAGAGAAAACAGTACCTGACCACTCTCCTGCCTTTTCTATTCACATGAACATTCGATTGCAAGCTGTTTTGGACAACTTTCTTTCTCTTCTTGAAAAACACTCGGCAGACCTCCGTGCAGCCTCTAGAACACGATGGGAGATGTTTTTTTTGCTGGCACAGTTTCTCCTTGCCAGACAGAGCGGAAAAGCTTTTTGCTAAGATGTAGACGAGAAGAGAGGCTAAAGACGAAGGTACAGTGCTCTGCAGAGCTAAGCACCGCTCCCGGGCGTCTTTCGGCAGAAGGCGCACACCGCAGAGCACTGTGAGCGGCAGAATCGTCTTTGCGCCAAGAAGCAGCTTCTTCGGCTCCGGGAGCCGGAGAGAGCGGCAGCTTGGCAAAGGTGATGAAACAAGCTGTACAACACTGCGATTGTGTGCGCAGCTTGCCAACTGAGAGAAAACAGTACCTGACCACTCTCCTGCCTTTTCTATTCACATGAACATTCGATTGCAAGCTGTTTTGGACAACTTTCTTTCTCTTCTTGCAAAACACTCTGCAGACCTCCGTGCAGCCTCTAGAACACGATGGGAGATGTTTTCTGTGCTGGCACAGTTTCTCCTTGCCAGACAGAGTGGAAAAGCTTTTTGCTAAGATGTAGACGAGAAGAGAGGCTAAAGACGAAGGTACGGTGCTCTGCAGAGCTAAGCACCGCTCCCGGGCCTCTTTCGGCAGAAGGCGCACACCGCAGAGCACTGTGAGCGGCAGAATCTTCTTTGCGCGAAGAAGCAGCTTCTTCGTCTCCGGGAGCCGGAGAGAGCGGCAACTTCGCAAAGGTGATGAAACAAGCTGTACAACACTGCGATTGTGTGCGCAGCTTGCCAACTGAGAGAAAACAGTACCTGACCACTCTCCTGCCTTTTCTCTTCACATGAACATTCGATTGCAAGCTGTTTTGGACAACATTCTTTCTCTTCTTGCAAAACACTCGGCAGACCTCCGTGCAGCCTCTAGAACACGATGGGAGATGTTTTCTGTGCTGGCAAATTTTCTCCTTTCCAGGCAGAGTGGAAAAGCTTTTTGCTAAGATGTAGACGAGAAGAGAGGCTAAAGACGAAGGTACGGTGCTCTGCAGAGCTAAGCACCGCTCCCGGACCTCTTTCGGCAGAAGGCGCACACCGCAGAGCACTGTGAGCGGCAGAATCGTCTTTGCGCGAAGAAGCAGCTTCTTCGTCTCCGGGAGCCGGAGAGAGCGGCAGCTTGGCAAAGGTGATGAAACAAGCTGTACAACACTGCGATTGTGTGCGCAGCTTGCCAACTGTGAGAAAACAGTTCCTGACCACTCTGCTGCCTTTTCTATTCACATGAACATTCGATTGGAAGCTGTTTTGGACAACTTTCTTTCTCTTCTTGCAAAACACTCGGCAGACCTCCGTGCAGGCTCTAGAACACGATGGGAGATGTTTTCTGTGCTGGCAAAGTTTCTCATTGCCAGACAGAGTGGAAAAGCTTTTTGCTAAGATGTAGACGAGAAGAGAGGCTAAAGACGAAGGTACGGTTCTCTGCAGAGCTAAGCACAGCTCCCTGACCTCTTTCGGCAGAAGGCGCACACCGCAGAGCACTGTGAGCGGCAGAATCGTCTTTGCGCGAAGAAGCAGCTTCTTCGTCTCCGGGAGCCGGAGAGAGCGGCAGCTTCGCAAAGGTGATGAAACAAGCTGTACAGCACTGCGATTGTGTGCGCAGCTTGCCAAGTGAGAGAAAACAGTACCTGACCACTCTCCTGCCTTTTCTATTCACATGAACATTCGATTGCAAGCTGTTTTGGACAACTTTCTTTCTCTTCTTGCAAAACACTCGGCAGACCTCCGTGAAGCCTCTAGAACACGATGGGAGATGTTTTTTGTGCTGGCACAGTTTCTCCTTGCCAGACAGAGTGGAAAAGCTTTTTGCTAAGATGTAGACGAGAAGAGAGGCTAAAGACGAAGGTACGGTGCTCTGCAGAGCTAAGCACCGCTCCCTGACCTCTTTCGGCAGAAGGCGCACACCGCAGAGCACTGTGAGCGGCAGAATCGTCTTTGCGCGAAGAAGCAGCTTCTTCGTCTCCGGGAGCCGGAGAGAGCGGCAGCTTGGCAAAGGTGATGAAACAAGCTGTACAACACTGCGATTGTGTGCGCAGCTTGCCAACTGAGAGAAAACAGTACCTGACCACTCTCCTGCCTTTTCTATTCACATGAACATTCGATTGCAAGCTGTTTTGGACAACTTTCTTTCTCTTCTTGCAAAACACTCGGCAGACCTCCGTGCAGCCTCTAGAACACGATGGGAGATGTTTTCTGTGCTGGCACAGTTTCTCCTTGCCAGACAGAGTGGAAAAGCTTTTTGCTAAGATGTAGACGAGAAGAGAGGCTAAAGACGAAGGTACGGTGCTCTGCAGAGCTAAGCACCGCTCCCGGACCTCTTTCGGCAGAAGGCGCACACCGGAGAGCACTGTGAGCGGCAGAATCGTCTTTGCGCGAAGAAGCAGCTTCTTCGTCTCCGGGAGCCGGAGAGAGCGGCAGCTTGGCAAAGGTGATGAAACAAGCTGTACAACACTGCGATTGTGTGCGCAGCTTGTCAACTGAGAGAAAACAGTACCTGACCACTCTCCTGCCTTTTCTATTCACATGAACATTCGATTGCAAGCTGTTTTGGACAACTTTCTTTCTCTTCTTGCAAAACTCTCGGCAGACCTCCGTGCAGCCTCTAGAACACGATGGGAGATGTTTTTTGTGCTGGCAAAGTTTCTCCTTGCCAGACAGAGTGGAAAAGCTTTTTGCTAAGATGTAGACGAGAAGAGAGGCTAAAGACGAAGGTACGGTGCTCTGCAGAGCTAAGCACCGCTCCCGGGCGTCTTTCGGCAGAAGGCGCACACCGCAGAGCACTGTGAGCGGCAGAATCGTCTTTGCGCGAAGAAGCAGCTTCTTCGTCTCCGGGAGCCGGAGAGAGCGGCAACTTGGCAAAGGTGATGAAACAAGCTGTACAACACTGCGATTGTGTGCGCAGCTTGCCAACTGAGAGAAAACAGTACCTGACCACTCTCCTGCCTTTTCTAATCACATGAACATTCGATTGCAAGCTGTTTTGGACAACTTTCTTTCTCTTCTTGCAAAACACTCGGCAGACCTCCGTGCAGCCTCTAGAACACGATGGGGGATGTTTTCTGTGCTGGCACAGTTTCTCCTTGCCAGACAGAGTGGAAAAGCTTTTTGCTAAGATGTAGACGAGAAGAGAGGCTAAAGACGAAGGTACGGTGCTCTGCAGAGCTAAGCACCGCTCCCTGACCTCTTTCGGCAGAAGGCGCACACCGCAGAGCACTGTGAGCGGCAGAATCGTCTTTGCGCGAAGAAGCAGCTTCTTCGTCTCCGGGAGCCGGAGAGAGCGGCAGCTTGGCAAAGGTGATGAAACAAGCTGTACAACACTGCGATTGTGTGCGCAGCTTGCCAACTGAGAGAAAAGAGTTCCTGACCACTCTGCTGCCTTTTCTATTCACATGAACATTCGATTGCAAGCTGTTTTGGACAACTTTCTTTCTCTTCTTGCAAAACACTCGGCAGACCTCCGTGCAGCCTCTAGAACACGATGGGAGATGTTTTCTGTGCTGGCACAGTTTCTCCTTGCCAGACAGAGTGGAAAAGCTTTTTGCTAAGATGTAGACGAGAAGAGAGGCTAAAGACGAAGGTACGGTGCTCTGCAGAGCTAAGCACCGCTCCCGGACCTCTTTCGGCAGAAGGCGCACACCGCAGAGCACTGCCAGCGGCAGAATCGTCTTTGCGCGAAGAAGCAGCTTCTTCGTCTCCGGGAGCCGGAGAGAGCGGCAGCTTGGCAAAGGTGATGAAACAAGCTGTACAACACTGCGATTGTGTGCGCAGCTTGTCAACTGAGAGAAAACAGTACCTGACCACTCTCGTGCCTTTTCTATTCACATGAACATTCGATTGCAAGCTGTTTTGGACAACTTTCTTTCTCTTCTTGCAAAACACTCGGCAGACCTCAGTGCAGCCTCTAGAACACGATGGGAGATGTTTTTTGTGCTGGCAAAGTTTCTCCTTGCCAGACAGAGTGGAAAAGCTTTTTGCTAAGATGTAGACGAGAAGAGAGGCTAAAGACGAAGGTACGGTGCTCTGCAGAGCTAAGCACCGCTCCCGGGCGTCTTTCGGCAGAAGGCGCACACCGCAGAGCACTGTGAGCGGCAGAATCGTCTTTGCGCGAAGAAGCAGCTTCTTCGTCTCCGGGAGCCGGAGAGAGCGGCAACTTGGCAAAGGTGATGAAACAAGCTGTACAACACTGCGATTGTGTGCGCAGCTTGTCAACTGAGAGAAAACAGTACCTGACCACTCTGCTGCCTTTTCTATTCACATGAACATTCGATTGCAAGCTGTTTTGGACAACTTTCTTTCTCTTCTTGCAAAACACTCGGCAGACCTCCGTGCAGCCTCTAGAACACGATGGGAGATGTTTTTTGTGCTGGCACAGTTTCTCCTTGCCAGACAGAGTGGAAAAGCTTTTTGCTAAGATGTAGACGAGAAGAGAGGCTAAAGACGAAGGTACGGTGCTCTGCAGAGCTAAGCACCGCTCCCGGGCGTCTTTCGGCAGAAGGCGCACACCGCAGAGCACTGCGAGCGGCAGAATCGTCTTTGCGCGAAGAAGCAGCTTCTTCGTCTCCGGGAGCCGGAGAGAGCGGCAACTTGGCAAAGGTGATGAAACAAGCTGTACAACACTGCGATTGTGTGCGCAGCTTGCCAACTGAGAGAAAACAGTACCTGACCACTCTCCTCCCTTTTCTATTCACATGAACATTCGATTGCAAGCTGTTTTGGACAACTTTCTTTCTCTTCTTGCAAAACACTCGGCAGACCTCCGTGCAGCCTCTAGAACACGATGGGGGATGTTTTCTGTGCTGGCACAGTTTCTCCTTGCCAGACAGAGTGGAAAAGCTTTTTGCTAAGATGTAGACGAGAAGAGAGGCTAAAGACGAAGGTACGGTGCTCTGCAGAGCTAAGCACCGCTCCCTGACCTCTTTCGGCAGAAGGCGCACACCGCAGAGCACTGTGAGCGGCAGAATCGTCTTTGCGCGAAGAAGCAGCTTCTTCGTCTCCGGGAGCCGGAGAGAGCGGCAGCTTGGCAAAGGTGATGAAACAAGCTGTACAACACTGCGATTGTGTGCGCAGCTTGCCAACTGAGAGAAAAGAGTTCCTGACCACTCTGCTGCCTTTTCTATTCACATGAACATTCGATTGCAAGCTGCTTTGGACAACTTTCTTTCTCTTCTTGCAAAACACTCGGCAGACCTCCGTGCAGCCTCTAGAACACGATGGGAGATGTTTTCTGTGCTGGCACAGTTTCTCCTTGCCAGACAGAGTGGAAAAGCTTTTTGCTAAGATGTAGACGAGAAGAGAGGCTAAAGACGAAGGTACGGTGCTCTGCAGAGCTAAGCACCGCTCCCTGACCTCTTTCGGCAGAAGGCGCACACCGCAGAGCACTGTGAGCGGCAGAATCGTCTTTGCGCGAAGAAGCAGCTTCTTTGTCTCCGGGAGCTGGAGAGAGCGGCAGCTTGGCAAAGGTGATGAAACAAGCTGTACAACACTGCGATTGTGTGCGCAGCTTGTCAACTGAGAGAAAACAGTACCTGACCACTCTCCTGCCTTTTCTATTCACATGAACATTCGATTGCAAGCTGTTTTGGACAACTTTCTTTCTCTTCTTGCAAAACACTCTGCAGACCTCCGTGCAGCCTCTAGAACACGATGGGAGATGTTTTTTGTGCTGGCACAGTTTCTCCTTGCCAGACAGAGTGGAAAAGCTTTTTGCTAAGATGTAGACGAGAAGAGAGGCTAAAGACGAAGGTACGGTGCTCTGCAGAGCTAAGCACCGCTCCCTGACCTCTTTCGGCAGAAGGCGCACACCGCAGAGCACTGTGAGCGGCAGAATCGTCTTTGCGCGAAGAAGCAGCTTCTTCGTCTCCGGGAGCCGGAGAGAGCGGCAGCTTGGCAAAGGTGATGAAACAAGCTGTACAACACTGCGATTGTGTGCGCAGCTTCCCAACTGAGAGAAAACAGTACCTGACCACTCTGCTGCCTTTTCTATTCACATGAACATTCGATTGCAAGCTGTTTTGGACAACTTTCTTTCTCTTCTTGCAAAACACTCGGCAGACCTCCGTGCAGCCTCTAGAACACGATGGGAGATGTTTTCTGTGCTGGCACAGTTTCTCCTTGCCAGACAGAGTGGAAAAGCTTTTTGCTAAGATGTAGACGAGAGGAGAGGCTAAAGACGAAGGTACGGTGCTCTGCAGAGCTAAGCACCGCTCCCGGACCTCTTTCGGCAGAAGGCGCACACCGCAGAGCACTGCCAGCGGCAGAATCGTCTTTGCGCGAAGAAGCAGCTTCTTCGTCTCCGGGAGCCGGAGAGAGCGGCAGCTTGGCAAAGGTGATGAAACAAGCTGTACAACACTGCGATTGTGTGCGCAGCTTGTCAACTGAGAGAAAACAGTACCTGACCACTCTCGTGCCTTTTCTATTCACATGAACATTCGATTGCAAGCTGTTTTGGACAACTTTCTTTCTCTTCTTGCAAAACACTCGGCAGACCTCAGTGCAGCCTCTAGAACACGATGGGAGATGTTTTTTGTGCTGGCACAGTTTCTCCTTGCCAGACAGAGTGGAAAAGCTTTTTGCTATGATGTAGACGAGAAGAGAGGCTAAAGACGAAGGTACGGTGCTCTGCAGAGCTAAGCACCGCTCCCGGGCGTCTTTCGGCAGAAGGCGCACACCGCAGAGCACTGCGAGCGGCAGAATCGTCTTTGCGCGAAGAAGCAGCTTCTTCGTCTCCGGGAGCCGGAGAGAGCGGCAACTTGGCAAAGGTGATGAAACAAGCTGTACAACACTGCGATTGTGTGCGCAGCTTGCCAACTGAGAGAAAACAGTACCTGACCACTCTCCTGCCTTTTCTATTCACATGAACATTCGATTGCAAGCTGTTTTGGACAACTTTCTTTCTCTTCTTGCAAAACACTCGGCAGACCTCCGTGCAGCCTCTAGAACACAATGGGGGATGTTTTCTGTGCTGGCACAGTTTCTCCTTGCCAGACAGAGTGGAAAAGCTTTTTGCTAAGATGTAGACGAGAAGAGAGGCTAAAGACGAAGGTACGGTGCTCTGCAGGGCTAAGCACCGCTCCCGGGCGTCTTTCGGCAGAAGGCGCACACCGCAGAGCACTGTGAGCGGCAGAATCGTCTTTGCGCGAAGAAGCAGCTTCTTCGTCTCCGGGAGCCGGAGAGAGCGGCAGCTTGGCAAAGGTGATGAAACAAGCTGTACAACACTGCGATTGTGTGCGCAGCTTGCCAACTGAGAGAAAACAGTACCTGACCACTCTCCTGCCTTTTCTATTCACATGAACATTCGATTGCAAGCTGTTTTGGACAACTTTCTTTCTCTTCTTGCAAAACACTCTGCAGACCTCCGTGCAGCCTCTAGAACACGATGGGAGATGTTTTCGGTGCTGGCACAGTTTCTCCTTGCCAGACAGAGTGGAAAAGCTTTTTGCTAAGATGTAGACGAGAAGAGAGGCTAAAGACGAAGGTACGGTGCTCTGCAGAGCTAAGCACCGCTCCCGGACCTCTTTCGGCAGAAGGCGCACACCGCAGAGCACTGTGAGCGGCAGAATCGTCTTTGCGCCAAGAAGCAGCTTCTTCGGCTCCTGGAGCCGGAGAGAGCGGCAGCTTGGCAAAGGTGATGAAACAAGCTGTACAACACTGCGATTGTGTGCGCAGCTTGCCAACTGAGAGAAAACAGTACCTGACCACTCTCCTGCCTTTTCTAATCACATGAACATTCGATTGCAAGCTGTTTTGGACAACTTTCTTTCTCTTCTTGCAAAACACTCGGCAGACCTCCGTGCAGCCTCTAGAACACAATGGGAGATGTTTTCTGTGCTGGCACAGTTTCTCCTTGCCAGACAGAGTGGAAAAGCTTTTTGCTAAGATGTAGACGAGAAGAGAGGCTAAAGACGAAGGTACGGTGCTCTGCAGAGCTAAGCACCGCTCCCGGACCTCTTCCGGCAGAAGGCGCACACCGCAGAGCACTGTGAGCGGCAGAATCGTCTTTGCGCGAAGAAGCAGCTTCTTCGTCTCCGGGAGCCGGAGAGAGCGGCAGCTTCGCAAAGGTGATGAAACAAGCTGTACAGCACTGCGATTGTGTGCGCAGCTTGCCAAGTGAGAGAAAACAGTACCTGACCACTCTCGTGCCTTTTCTATTCACATGAACATTCGATTGCAAGCTGTTTTGGACAACTTTCTTTCTCTTCTTGCAAAACACTCGGCAGACCTCCGTGCAGCCTCTAGAACACGATGGGAGATGTTTTTTGTGCTGGCACAGTTTCTCCTTGCCAGACAGAGTGGAAAAGCTTTTTGCTAAGATGTAGACGAGAAGAGAGGCTAAAGACGAAGGTACGGTGCTCTGCAGAGCTAAGCACCGCTCCCGGGCGTCTTTCCGCAGAAGGCGCACACCGCAGAGCACTGTGAGCGGCAGAATCGTCTTTGCGCGAAGAAGCAGCTTCTTCGTCTCCGGGAGCCGGAGAGAGCGGCAGCTTGGCAAAGGTGATGAAACAAGCTGTACAACACTGCGATTGTGTGCGCAGCTTGCCAACTGAGAGAAAACAGTACCTGACCACTCTCCTGCCTTTTCTATTCACATGAACATTCGATTGCAAGCTGTTTTGGACAACTTTCTTTCTCTTCTTGCAAAACACTCTGGAGACCTCCGTGCAGCCTCTAGAACACGATGGGAGATGTTTTCTGTGCTGGCACAGTTTCTCCTTGCCAGACAGAGTGGAAAAGCTTTTTGCTAAGATGTAGACGAGAAGAGAGGCTAAAGACGAAGGTACGGTGCTCTGCAGAGCTAAGCACCGCTCCCGGACCTCTTTCGGCAGAAGGCGCACACCGCAGAGCACTGTGAGCGGCAGAATCGTCTTTGCGCGAAGAAGCAGCTTCTTCGTCTCCGGGAGCTGGAGAGAGCGGCAGCTTGGCAAAGGTGATGAAACAAGCTGTACAACACTGCGATTGTGTGCGCAGCTTGTCAACTGAGAGAAAACAGTTCCTGACCACTCTCCTGCCTTTTCTATTCACATGAACATTCGATTGCAAGCTGTTTTGGACAACTTTCTTTCTGTTCTTGCAAAACACTCTGCAGACCTCCGTGCAGCCTCTAGAACACGATGGGAGATGTTTTTTGTGCTGGCACAGTTTCTCCTTGCCAGACAGAGTGGAAAAGCTTTTTGCTAAGATGTAGACGAGAAGAGAGGCTAAAGACGAAGGTACGGTGCTCTGCAGAGCTAAGACCGCTCCCGGACCTCTTTCGGCAGAAGGCGCACACCGCAGAGCACTGTGAGCGGCAGAATCGTCTTTGCGCGAAGAAGCAGCTTCTTCGTCTCCGGGAGCCGGAGAGAGCGGCAGCTTGGCAAAGGTGATGAAACAAGCTGTACAACACTGCGATTGTGTGCGCAGCTTGCCAACTGAGAGAAAACAGTACCTGACCACTCTCCTGCCTTTTCTATTCACATGAACATTCGATTGCAAGCTGTTTTGGACAACTTTCTTTCTCTTCTTGCAAAACACTCGGCAGACCTCCGTGCAGCCTCTAGAACACGATGGGAGATGTTTTTTGTGCTGGCAAAGTTTCTCCTTGCCAGACAGAGTGGAAAAGCTTTTTGCTAAGATGTAGACGAGAAGAGAGGCTAAAGACGAAGGTACGGTGCTCTGCAGAGCTAAGCACCGCTCCCGGGCGTCTTTCGGCAGAAAAGGCACACCGCAGAGCACTGTGAGCGGCAGAATCGTCTTTGCGCGAAGAAGCAGCTTCTTCGTCTCCGGGAGCCGGAGAGAGCGGCAACTTGGCAAAGGTGATGAAACAAGCTGTACAACACTGCGATTGTGTGCGCAGCTTGCCAACTGAGAGAAAACAGTACCTGACCACTCTCCTGCCTTTTCTATTCACATGAATATTCGATTGCAAGCTGTTTTGGACAACTTTCTTTCTCTTCTTGCAAAACACTCGGCAGACCTCCGTGCAGCCTCTAGAACACGATGGGAGATGTTTTTTGTGCTGGCACAGTTTCTCCTTGCCAGACAGAGTGGAAAAGCTTTTTGCTAAGATGTAGACGAGAAGAGAGGCTAAAGACGAAGGTACGGTGCTCTGCAGAGCTAAGCACCGCTCCCTGACCTCTTTCGGCAGAAGGCGCACACCGGAGAGCACAGTGAGCGGCAGAATCGTCTTTGCGCGAAGAAGCAGCTTCTTCGTCTCCGGGAGCCGGAGAGAGCGGCAGCTTGGCAAAGGTGATGAAACAAGCTGTACAACACTGCGATTGTGTGCGCAGCTTGCCAACTGAGAGAAAAAAGTACCTGACCACTCTCCTGCCTTTTCTATTCACATGAACATTCGATTGCAAGCTGTTTTGGACAACTTTCTTTCTCTTCTTGCAAAACACTCGGCAGACCTCCGTGCAGCCTCTAGAACACGATGGGAGATGTTTTCTGTGCTGGCACAGTTTCTCCTTGCCAGACAGAGTGGAAAAGCTTTTTGCTAAGATGTAGACGAGAAGAGAGGCTAAAGACGAAGGTACGGTGCTCTGCAGAGCTAAGCACCGCTCCCGGACCTCTTTCGGCAGAAGGCGCACACCGCAGAGCACTGTGAGCGGCAGAATCGTCTTTGCGCGAAGAAGCAGCTTCTTCGTCTCCGGGAGCCGGAGAGAGCGGCAGCTTGGCAAAGGTGATGAAACAAGCTGTACAACACTGCGATTGTGTGCGCAGCTTGTCAACTGAGAGAAAACAGTACCTGACCACTCTCGTGCCTTTTCTATTCACATGAACATTCGATTGCAAGCTGTTTTGGACAACTTTCTTTCTCTTCTTGCAAAACACTCGGCAGACCTCAGTGCAGCCTCTAGAACACGATGGGAGATGTTTTTTGTGCTGGCAAAGTTTCTCCTTGCCAGACAGAGTGGAAAAGCTTTTTGCTAAGATGTAGACGAGAAGAGAGGCTAAAGACGAAGGTACGGTGCTCTGCAGAGCTAAGCACCGCTCCCGGGCGTCTTTCGGCAGAAGGCGCACACCGCAGAGCACTGTGAGCGGCAGAATCGTCTTTGCGCGAAGAAGCAGCTTCTTCGTCTCCGGGAGCCGGAGAGAGCGGCAACTTGGCAAAGGTGATGAAACAAGCTGTACAACACTGCGATTGTGTGCGCAGCTTGTCAACTGAGAGAAAACAGTACCTGACCACTCTGCTGCCTTTTCTATTCACATGAACATTCGATTGCAAGCTGTTTTGGACAACTTTCTTTCTCTTCTTGCAAAACACTCGGCAGACCTCCGTGCAGCCTCTAGAACACGATGGGAGATGTTTTTTGTGCTGGCACAGTTTCTCCTTGCCAGACAGAGTGGAAAAGCTTTTTGCTAAGATGTAGACGAGAAGAGAGGCTAAAGACGAAGGTACGGTGCTCTGCAGAGCTAAGCACCGCTCCCGGGCGTCTTTCGGCAGAAGGCGCACACCGCAGAGCACTGCGAGCGGCAGAATCGTCTTTGCGCGAAGAAGCAGCTTCTTCGTCTCCGGGAGCCGGAGAGAGCGGCAACTTGGCAAAGGTGATGAAACAAGCTGTACAACACTGCGATTGTGTGCGCAGCTTGCCAACTGAGAGAAAACAGTACCTGACCACTCTCCTCCCTTTTCTATTCACATGAACATTCGATTGCAAGCTGTTTTGGACAACTTTCTTTCTCTTCTTGCAAAACACTCGGCAGACCTCCGTGCAGCCTCTAGAACACGATGGGGGATGTTTTCTGTGCTGGCACAGTTTCTCCTTGCCAGACAGAGTGGAAAAGCTTTTTGCTAAGATGTAGACGAGAAGAGAGGCTAAAGACGAAGGTACGGTGCTCTGCAGAGCTAAGCACCGCTCCCTGACCTCTTTCGGCAGAAGGCGCACACCGCAGAGCACTGTGAGCGGCAGAATCGTCTTTGCGCGAAGAAGCAGCTTCTTCGTCTCCGGGAGCCGGAGAGAGCGGCAGCTTGGCAAAGGTGATGAAACAAGCTGTACAACACTGCGATTGTGTGCGCAGCTTGCCAACTGAGAGAAAAGAGTTCCTGACCACTCTGCTGCCTTTTCTATTCACATGAACATTCGATTGCAAGCTGCTTTGGACAACTTTCTTTCTCTTCTTGCAAAACACTCGGCAGACCTCCGTGCAGCCTCTAGAACACGATGGGAGATGTTTTCTGTGCTGGCACAGTTTCTCCTTGCCAGACAGAGTGGAAAAGCTTTTTGCTAAGATGTAGACGAGAAGAGAGGCTAAAGACGAAGGTACGGTGCTCTGCAGAGCTAAGCACCGCTCCCTGACCTCTTTCGGCAGAAGGCGCACACCGCAGAGCACTGTGAGCGGCAGAATCGTCTTTGCGCGAAGAAGCAGCTTCTTTGTCTCCGGGAGCTGGAGAGAGCGGCAGCTTGGCAAAGGTGATGAAACAAGCTGTACAACACTGCGATTGTGTGCGCAGCTTGCCAACTGAGAGAAAACAGTACCTGACCACTCTCCTGCCTTTTCTATTCACATGAACATTCGATTGCAAGCTGTTTTGGACAACTTTCTTTCTCTTCTTGCAAAACACTCTGCAGACCTCCGTGCAGCCTCTAGAACACGATGGGAGATGTTTTTTGTGCTGGCACAGTTTCTCCTTGCCAGACAGAGTGGAAAAGCTTTTTGCTAAGATGTAGACGAGAAGAGAGGCTAAAGACGAAGGTACGGTGCTCTGCAGAGCTAAGCACCGCTCCCTGACCTCTTTCGGCAGAAGGCGCACACCGCAGAGCACTGTGAGCGGCAGAATCGTCTTTGCGCGAAGAAGCAGCATCTTCGTCTCCGGGAGCCGGAGAGAGCGGCAGCTTGGCAAAGGTGATGAAACAAGCTGTACAACACTGCGATTGTGTGCGCAGCTTCCCAACTGAGAGAAAACAGTACCTGACCACTCTCCTGCCTTTTCTATTCACATGAACATTCGATTGCAAGCTGTTTTGGACAACTTTCTTTCTCTTCTTGCAAAACACTCGGCAGACCTCCGTGCAGCCTCTAGAACACGATGGGAGATGTTTTCTGTGCTGGCACAGTTTCTCCTTGCCAGACAGAGTGGAAAAGCTTTTTGCTAAGATGTAGACGAGAGGAGAGGCTAAAGACGAAGGTACGGTGCTCTGCAGAGCTAAGCACCGCTCCCGGACCTCTTTCGGCAGAAGGCGCACACCGCAGAGCACTGCCAGCGGCAGAATCGTCTTTGCGCGAAGAAACAGCTTCTTCGTCTCCGGGAGCCGGAGAGAGCGGCAGCTTGGCAAAGGTGATGAAACAAGCTGTACAACACTGCGATTGTGTGCGCAGCTTGTCAACTGAGAGAAAACAGTACCTGACCACTCTCGTGCCTTTTCTATTCACATGAACATTCGATTGCAAGCTGTTTTGGACAACTTTCTTTCTCTTCTTGCAAAACACTCGGCAGACCTCAGTGCAGCCTCTAGAACACGATGGGAGATGTTTTTTGTGCTGGCACAGTTTCTCCTTGCCAGACAGAGTGGAAAAGCTTTTTGCTATGATGTAGACGAGAAGAGAGGCTAAAGACGAAGGTACGGTGCTCTGCAGAGCTAAGCACCGCTCCCGGGCGTCTTTCGGCAGAAGGCGCACACCGCAGAGCACTGCGAGCGGCAGAATCGTCTTTGCGCGAAGAAGCAGCTTCTTCGTCTCCGGGAGCCGGAGAGAGCGGCAACTTGGCAAAGGTGATGAAACAAGCTGTACAACACTGCGATTGTGTGCGCAGCTTGCCAACTGAGAGAAAACAGTACCTGACCACTCTCCTGCCTTTTCTATTCACATGAACATTCGATTGCAAGCTGTTTTGGACAACTTTCTTTCTCTTCTTGCAAAACACTCGGCAGACCTCCGTGCAGCCTCTAGAACACAATGGGGGATGTTTTCTGTGCTGGCACAGTTTCTCCTTGCCAGACAGAGTGGAAAAGCTTTTTGCTAAGATGTAGACGAGAAGAGAGGCTAAAGACGAAGGTACGGTGCTCTGCAGGGCTAAGCACCGCTCCCGGGCGTCTTTCGGCAGAAGGCGCACACCGCAGAGCACTGTGAGCGGCAGAATCGTCTTTGCGCGAAGAAGCAGCTTCTTCGTCTCCGGGAGCCGGAGAGAGCGGCAGCTTGGCAAAGGTGATGAAACAAGCTGTACAACACTGCGATTGTGTGCGCAGCTTGCCAACTGAGAGAAAACAGTACCTGACCACTCTCCTGCCTTTTCTATTCACATGAACATTCGATTGCAAGCTGTTTTGGACAACTTTCTTTCTCTTCTTGCAAAACACTCTGCAGACCTCCGTGCAGCCTCTAGAACACGATGGGAGATGTTTTCGGTGCTGGCACAGTTTCTCCTTGCCAGACAGAGTGGAAAAGCTTTTTGCTAAGATGTAGACGAGAAGAGAGGCTAAAGACGAAGGTACGGTGCTCTGCAGAGCTAAGCACCGCTCCCGGACCTCTTTCGGCAGAAGGCGCACACCGCAGAGCACTGTGAGCGGCAGAATCGTCTTTGCGCCAAGAAGCAGCTTCTTCGGCTCCTGGAGCCGGAGAGAGCGGCAGCTTGGCAAAGGTGATGAAACAAGCTGTACAACACTGCGATTGTGTGCGCAGCTTGCCAACTGAGAGAAAACAGTACCTGACCACTCTCCTGCCTTTTCTAATCACATGAACATTCGATTGCAAGCTGTTTTGGACAACTTTCTTTCTCTTCTTGCAAAACACTCGGCAGACCTCCGTGCAGCCTCTAGAACACAATGGGAGATGTTTTCTGTGCTGGCACAGTTTCTCCTTGCCAGACAGAGTGGAAAAGCTTTTTGCTAAGATGTAGACGAGAAGAGAGGCTAAAGACGAAGGTACGGTGCTCTGCAGAGCTAAGCACCGCTCCCGGACCTCTTCCGGCAGAAGGCGCACACCGCAGAGCACTGTGAGCGGCAGAATCGTCTTTGCGCGAAGAAGCAGCTTCTTCGTCTCCGGGAGCCGGAGAGAGCGGCAGCTTCGCAAAGGTGATGAAACAAGCTGTACAGCACTGCGATTGTGTGCGCAGCTTGCCAAGTGAGAGAAAACAGTACCTGACCACTCTCGTGCCTTTTCTATTCACATGAACATTCGATTGCAAGCTGTTTTGGACAACTTTCTTTCTCTTCTTGCAAAACACTCGGCAGACCTCCGTGCAGCCTCTAGAACACGATGGGAGATGTTTTTTGTGCTGGCACAGTTTCTCCTTGCCAGACAGAGTGGAAAAGCTTTTTGCTAAGATGTAGACGAGAAGAGAGGCTAAAGACGAAGGTACGGTGCTCTGCAGAGCTAAGCACCGCTCCCGGGCGTCTTTCCGCAGAAGGCGCACACCGCAGAGCACTGTGAGCGGCAGAATCGTCTTTGCGCGAAGAAGCAGCTTCTTCGTCTCCGGGAGCCGGAGAGAGCGGCAGCTTGGCAAAGGTGATGAAACAAGCTGTACAACACTGCGATTGTGTGCGCAGCTTGCCAACTGAGAGAAAACAGTACCTGACCACTCTCCTGCCTTTTCTATTCACATGAACATTCGATTGCAAGCTGTTTTGGACAACTTTCTTTCTCTTCTTGCAAAACACTCTGGAGACCTCCGTGCAGCCTCTAGAACACGATGGGAGATGTTTTCTGTGCTGGCACAGTTTCTCCTTGCCAGACAGAGTGGAAAAGCTTTTTGCTAAGATGTAGACGAGAAGAGAGGCTAAAGACGAAGGTACGGTGCTCTGCAGAGCTAAGCACCGCTCCCGGACCTCTTTCGGCAGAAGGCGCACACCGCAGAGCACTGTGAGCGGCAGAATCGTCTTTGCGCGAAGAAGCAGCTTCTTCGTCTCCGGGAGCTGGAGAGAGCGGCAGCTTGGCAAAGGTGATGAAACAAGCTGTACAACACTGCGATTGTGTGCGCAGCTTGTCAACTGAGAGAAAACAGTTCCTGACCACTCTCCTGCCTTTTCTATTCACATGAACATTCGATTGCAAGCTGTTTTGGACAACTTTCTTTCTGTTCTTGCAAAACACTCTGCAGACCTCCGTGCAGCCTCTAGAACACGATGGGAGATGTTTTTTGTGCTGGCACAGTTTCTCCTTGCCAGACAGAGTGGAAAAGCTTTTTGCTAAGATGTAGACGAGAAGAGAGGCTAAAGACGAAGGTACGGTGCTCTGCAGAGCTAAGACCGCTCCCGGACCTCTTTCGGCAGAAGGCGCACACCGCAGAGCACTGTGAGCGGCAGAATCGTCTTTGCGCGAAGAAGCAGCTTCTTCGTCTCCGGGAGCCGGAGAGAGCGGCAGCTTGGCAAAGGGTGATGAAACAAGCTGTACAACACTGCGATTGTGTGCGCAGCTTGCCAAGTGAGAGAAAACAGTTCCTGACCACTCTCCTGCCTTTTCTATTCACATGAACATTCGATTGCAAGCTGTTTTGGACAACTTTCTTTCTGTTCTTGCAAAACACTCTGCAGACCTCCGTGCAGCCTCTAGAACACGATGGGAGATGTTTTTTGTGCTGGCACAGTTTCTCCTTGCCAGACAGAGTGGAAAAGCTTTTTGCTAAGATGTAGACGAGAAGAGAGGCTAAAGACGAAGGTACGGTGCTCTGCAGAGCTAAGACCGCTCCCGGTCCTCTTTCGGCAGAAGGCGCACACCGCAGAGCACTGTGAGCGGCAGAATCGTCTTTGCGCGAAGAAGCAGCTTCTTCGTCTCCGGGAGCCGGAGAGAGCGGCAGCTTGGCAAAGGTGATGAAACAAGCTGTACAACACTGCGATTGTGTGCGCAGCTTGCCAACTGAGAGAAAACAGTACCTGACCACTCTCCTGCCTTTTCTATTCACATGAACATTCGATTGCAAGCTGTTTTGGACAACTTTCTTTCTCTTCTTGCAAAACACTCGGCAGACCTCCGTGCAGCCTCTAGAACACGATGGGAGATGTTTTTTGTGCTGGCAAAGTTTCTCCTTGCCAGACAGAGTGGAAAAGCTTTTTGCTAAGATGTAGACGAGAAGAGAGGCTAAAGACGAAGGTACGGTGCTCTGCAGAGCTAAGCACCGCTCCCGGGCGTCTTTCGGCAGAAAAGGCACACCGCAGAGCACTGTGAGCGGCAGAATCGTCTTTGCGCGAAGAAGCAGCTTCTTCGTCTCCGGGAGCCGGAGAGAGCGGCAACTTGGCAAAGGTGATGAAACAAGCTGTACAACACTGCGATTGTGTGCGCAGCTTGCCAACTGAGAGAAAACAGTACCTGACCACTCTCCTGCCTTTTCTATTCACATGAATATTCGATTGCAAGCTGTTTTGGACAACTTTCTTTCTCTTCTTGCAAAACACTCGGCAGACCTCCGTGCAGCCTCTAGAACACGATGGGAGATGTTTTTTGTGCTGGCACAGTTTCTCCTTGCCAGACAGAGTGGAAAAGCTTTTTGCTAAGATGTAGACGAGAAGAGAGGCTAAAGACGAAGGTACGGTGCTCTGCAGAGCTAAGCACCGCTCCCTGACCTCTTTCGGCAGAAGGCGCACACCGCAGAGCACTGTGAGCGGCAGAATCGTCTTTGCGCGAAGAAGCAGCTTCTTCGTCTCCGGGAGCCGGAGAGAGCGGCAGCTTGGCAAAGGTGATGAAACAAGCTGTACAACACTGCGATTGTGTGCGCAGCTTGCCAACTGAGAGAAAAAAGTACCTGACCACTCTCCTGCCTTTTCTATTCACATGAACATTCGATTGCAAGCTGTTTTGGACAACTTTCTTTCTCTTCTTGCAAAACACTCTGGAGACCTCCGTGCAGCCTCTAGAACACGATGGGAGATGTTTTCTGTGCTGGCACAGTTTCTCCTTGCCAGACAGAGTGGAAAAGCTTTTTGCTAAGATGTAGACGAGAAGAGAGGCTAAAGACGAAGGTACGGTGCTCTGCAGAGCTAAGCACCGCTCCCGGACCTCTTTCGGCAGAAGGCGCACACCGCAGAGCACTGTGAGCGGCAGAATCGTCTTTGCGCGAAGAAGCAGCTTCTTCGTCTCCGGGAGCTGGAGAGAGCGGCAGCTTGGCAAAGGTGATGAAACAAGCTGTACAACACTGCGATTGTGTGCGCAGCTTGTCAACTGAGAGAAAACAGTACCTGACCACTCTCCTGCCTTTTCTATTCACATGAACATTCGATTGCAAGCTGTTTTGGACAACTTTCTTTCTCTTCTTGAAAAACACTCGGCAGACCTCCGTGCAGCCTCTAGAACACGATGGGAGATGTTTTTTTTGCTGGCACAGTTTCTCCTTGCCAGACAGAGCGGAAAAGCTTTTTGCTAAGATGTAGACGAGAAGAGAGGCTAAAGACGAAGGTACAGTGCTCTGCAGAGCTAAGCACCGCTCCCGGGCGTCTTTCGGCAGAAGGCGCACACCGCAGAGCACTGTGAGCGGCAGAATCGTCTTTGCGCCAAGAAGCAGCTTCTTCGGCTCCGGGAGCCGGAGAGAGCGGCAACTTGGCAAAGGTGATGAAACAAGCTGTACAACACTGCGATTGTGTGCGCAGCTTGCCAACTGAGAGAAAACAGTACCTGACCACTCTCCTGCCTTTTCTATTCACATGAACATTCGATTGCAAGCTGTTTTGGACAACTTTCTTTCTCTTCTTGCAAAACACTCTGCAGACCTCCGTGCAGCCTCTAGAACACGATGGGAGATGTTTTCTGTGCTGGCACAGTTTCTCCTTGCCAGACAGAGTGGAAAAGCTTTTTGCTAAGATGTAGACGAGAAGAGAGGCTAAAGACGAAGGTACGGTGCTCTGCAGAGCTAAGCACCGCTCCCGGGCCTCTTTCGGCAGAAGGCGCACACCGCAGAGCACTGTGAGCGGCAGAATCTTCTTTGCGCGAAGAAGCAGCTTCTTCGTCTCCGGGAGCCGGAGAGAGCGGCAACTTCGCAAAGGTGATGAAACAAGCTGTACAACACTGCGATTGTGTGCGCAGCTTGCCAACTGAGAGAAAACAGTACCTGACCACTCTCCTGCCTTTTCTCTTCACATGAACATTCGATTGCAAGCTGTTTTGGACAACTTTCTTTCTCTTCTTGCAAAACACTCGGCAGACCTCCGTGCAGCCTCTAGAACACGATGGGAGATGTTTTCTGTGCTGGCAAATTTTCTCCTTTCCAGACAGAGTGGAAAAGCTTTTTGCTAAGATGTAGACGAGAAGAGAGGCTAAAGACGAAGGTACGGTGCTCTGCAGAGCTAAGCACCGCTCCCGGACCTCTTTCGGCAGAAGGCGCACACCGCAGAGCACTGTGAGCGGCAGAATCGTCTTTGCGCGAAGAAGCAGCTTCTTCGTCTCCGGGAGCCGGAGAGAGCGGCAGCTTGGCAAAGGTGATGAAACAAGCTGTACAACACTGCGATTGTGTGCGCAGCTTGCCAACTGAGAGAAAACAGTTCCTGACCACTCTGCTGCCTTTTCTATTCACATGAACATTCGATTGGAAGCTGTTTTGGACAACTTTCTTTCTCTTCTTGCAAAACACTCGGCAGACCTCCGTGCAGGCTCTAGAACACGATGGGAGATGTTTTCTGTGCTGGCAAAGTTTCTCATTGCCAGACAGAGTGGAAAAGCTTTTTGCTAAGATGTAGACGAGAAGAGAGGCTAAAGACGAAGGTACGGTTCTCTGCAGAGCTAAGCACAGCTCCCTGACCTCTTTCGGCAGAAGGCGCACACCGCAGAGCACTGTGAGCGGCAGAATCGTCTTTGCGCGAAGAAGCAGCTTCTTCGTCTCCGGGAGCCGGAGAGAGCGGCAGCTTCGCAAAGGTGATGAAACAAGCTGTACAGCACTGCGATTGTGTGCGCAGCTTGCCAAGTGAGAGAAAACAGTACCTGACCACTCTCCTGCCTTTTCTATTCACATGAACATTCGATTGCAAGCTGTTTTGGACAACTTTCTTTCTCTTCTTGCAAAACACTCGGCAGACCTCCGTGAAGCCTCTAGAACACGATGGGAGATGTTTTTTGTGCTGGCACAGTTTCTCCTTGCCAGACAGAGTGGAAAAGCTTTTTGCTAAGATGTAGACGAGAAGAGAGGCTAAAGACGAAGGTACGGTGCTCTGCAGAGCTAAGCACCGCTCCCTGACCTCTTTCGGCAGAAGGCGCACACCGCAGAGCACTGTGAGCGGCAGAATCGTCTTTGCGCGAAGAAGCAGCTTCTTCGTCTCCGGGAGCCGGAGAGAGCGGCAGCTTGGCAAAGGTGATGAAACAAGCTGTACAACACTGCGATTGTGTGCGCAGCTTGCCAACTGAGAGAAAACAGTACCTGACCACTCTCCTGCCTTTTCTATTCACATGAACATTCGATTGCAAGCTGTTTTGGACAACTTTCTTTCTCTTCTTGCAAAACACTCGGCAGACCTCCGTGCAGCCTCTAGAACACGATGGGAGATGTTTTCTGTGCTGGCACAGTTTCTCCTTGCCAGACAGAGTGGAAAAGCTTTTTGCTAAGATGTAGACGAGAAGAGAGGCTAAAGACGAAGGTACGGTGCTCTGCAGAGCTAAGCACCGCTCCCGGACCTCTTTCGGCAGAAGGCGCACACCGGAGAGCACTGTGAGCGGCAGAATCGTCTTTGCGCGAAGAAGCAGCTTCTTCGTCTCCGGGAGCCGGAGAGAGCGGCAGCTTGGCAAAGGTGATGAAACAAGCTGTACAACACTGCGATTGTGTGCGCAGCTTGTCAACTGAGAGAAAACAGTACCTGACCACTCTCCTGCCTTTTCTATTCACATGAACATTCGATTGCAAGCTGTTTTGGACAACTTTCTTTCTCTTCTTGCAAAACACTCGGCAGACCTCCGTGCAGCCTCTAGAACACGATGGGAGATGTTTTTTGTGCTGGCACAGTTTCTCCTTGCCAGACAGAGTGGAAAAGCTTTTTGCTAAGATGTAGACGAGAAGAGAGGCTAAAGACGAAGGTACGGTGCTCTGCAGAGCTAAGCACCGCTCCCTGACCTCTTTCGGCAGAAGGCGCACACCGCAGAGCACTGTGAGCGGCAGAATCGTCTTTGCGCGAAGAAGCAGCTTCTTCGTCTCCGGGAGCCGGAGAGAGCGGCAGCTTGGCAAAGGTGATGAAACAAGCTGTACAACACTGCGATTGTGTGCGCAGCTTGCCAACTGAGAGAAAAAAGTACCTGACCACTCTCCTGCCTTTTCTATTCACATGAACATTCGATTGCAAGCTGTTTTGGACAACTTTCTTTCTCTTCTTGCAAAACACTCTGGAGACCTCCGTGCAGCCTCTAGAACACGATGGGAGATGTTTTCTGTGCTGGCACAGTTTCTCCTTGCCAGACAGAGTGGAAAAGCTTTTTGCTAAGATGTAGACGAGAAGAGAGGCTAAAGACGAAGGTACGGTGCTCTGCAGAGCTAAGCACCGCTCCCGGACCTCTTTCGGCAGAAGGCGCACACCGCAGAGCACTGTGAGCGGCAGAATCGTCTTTGCGCGAAGAAGCAGCTTCTTCGTCTCCGGGAGCTGGAGAGAGCGGCAGCTTGGCAAAGGTGATGAAACAAGCTGTACAACACTGCGATTGTGTGCGCAGCTTGTCAACTGAGAGAAAACAGTACCTGACCACTCTCCTGCCTTTTCTATTCACATGAACATTCGATTGCAAGCTGTTTTGGACAACTTTCTTTCTCTTCTTGAAAAACACTCGGCAGACCTCCGTGCAGCCTCTAGAACACGATGGGAGATGTTTTTTTTGCTGGCACAGTTTCTCCTTGCCAGACAGAGCGGAAAAGCTTTTTGCTAAGATGTAGACGAGAAGAGAGGCTAAAGACGAAGGTACAGTGCTCTGCAGAGCTAAGCACCGCTCCCGGGCGTCTTTCGGCAGAAGGCGCACACCGCAGAGCACTGTGAGCGGCAGAATCGTCTTTGCGCCAAGAAGCAGCTTCTTCGGCTCCGGGAGCCGGAGAGAGCGGCAGCTTGGCAAAGGTGATGAAACAAGCTGTACAACACTGCGATTGTGTGCGCAGCTTGCCAACTGAGAGAAAACAGTACCTGACCACTCTCCTGCCTTTTCTATTCACATGAACATTCGATTGCAAGCTGTTTTGGACAACTTTCTTTCTCTTCTTGCAAAACACTCTGCAGACCTCCGTGCAGCCTCTAGAACACGATGGGAGATGTTTTCTGTGCTGGCACAGTTTCTCCTTGCCAGACAGAGTGGAAAAGCTTTTTGCTAAGATGTAGACGAGAAGAGAGGCTAAAGACGAAGGTACGGTGCTCTGCAGAGCTAAGCACCGCTCCCGGGCCTCTTTCGGCAGAAGGCGCACACCGCAGAGCACTGTGAGCGGCAGAATCTTCTTTGCGCGAAGAAGCAGCTTCTTCGTCTCCGGGAGCCGGAGAGAGCGGCAACTTCGCAAAGGTGATGAAACAAGCTGTACAACACTGCGATTGTGTGCGCAGCTTGCCAACTGAGAGAAAACAGTACCTGACCACTCTCCTGCCTTTTCTCTTCACATGAACATTCGATTGCAAGCTGTTTTGGACAACTTTCTTTCTCTTCTTGCAAAACACTCGGCAGACCTCCGTGCAGCCTCTAGAACACGATGGGAGATGTTTTCTGTGCTGGCAAATTTTCTCCTTTCCAGACAGAGTGGAAAAGCTTTTTGCTAAGATGTAGACGAGAAGAGAGGCTAAAGACGAAGGTACGGTGCTCTGCAGAGCTAAGCACCGCTCCCGGACCTCTTTCGGCAGAAGGCGCACACCGCAGAGCACTGTGAGCGGCAGAATCGTCTTTGCGCGAAGAAGCAGCTTCTTCGTCTCCGGGAGCCGGAGAGAGCGGCAGCTTGGCAAAGGTGATGAAACAAGCTGTACAACACTGCGATTGTGTGCGCAGCTTGCCAACTGAGAGAAAACAGTTCCTGACCACTCTGCTGCCTTTTCTATTCACATGAACATTCGATTGGAAGCTGTTTTGGACAACTTTCTTTCTCTTCTTGCAAAACACTCGGCAGACCTCCGTGCAGGCTCTAGAACACGATGGGAGATGTTTTCTGTGCTGGCAAAGTTTCTCATTGCCAGACAGAGTGGAAAAGCTTTTTGCTAAGATGTAGACGAGAAGAGAGGCTAAAGACGAAGGTACGGTGCTCTGCAGAGCTAAGCACCGCTCCCGGACCTCTTTCGGCAGAAGGCGCACACCGCAGAGCACTGTGAGCGGCAGAATCGTCTTTGCGCGAAGAAGCAGCTTCTTCGTCTCCGGGAGCCGGAGAGAGCGGCAGCTTGGCAAAGGTGATGAAACAAGCTGTACAACACTGCGATTGTGTGCGCAGCTTGCCAACTGAGAGAAAACAGTTCCTGACCACTCTGCTGCCTTTTCTATTCACATGAACATTCGATTGGAAGCTGTTTTGGACAACTTTCTTTCTCTTCTTGCAAAACACTCGGCAGACCTCCGTGCAGGCTCTAGAACACGATGGGAGATGTTTTCTGTGCTGGCAAAGTTTCTCATTGCCAGACAGAGTGGAAAAGCTTTTTGCTAAGATGTAGACGAGAAGAGAGGCTAAAGACGAAGGTACGGTTCTCTGCAGAGCTAAGCACAGCTCCCTGACCTCTTTCGGCAGAAGGCGCACACCGCAGAGCACTGTGAGCGGCAGAATCGTCTTTGCGCGAAGAAGCAGCTTCTTCGTCTCCGGGAGCCGGAGAGAGCGGCAGCTTGGCAAAGGTGATGAAACAAGCTGTACAACACTGCGATTGTGTGCGCAGCTTGCCAACTGAGAGAAAACAGTACCTGACCACTCTCCTGCCTTTTCTATTCACATGAACATTCGATTGCAAGCTGTTTTGGACAACTTTCTTTCTCTTCTTGCAAAACACTCTGCAGACCTCCGTGCAGCCTCTAGAACACGATGGGAGATGTTTTATGTGCTGGCACAGTTTCTCCTTGCCAGACAGAGTGGAAAAGCTTTTTGCTAAGATGTAGACGAGAAGAGAGGCTAAAGACGAAGGTACGGTGCTCTGCAGAGCTAAGCACCGCTCCCGGACCTCTTTCGGCAGAAGGCGCACACCGCAGAGCACTGTGAGCGGCAGAATCGTCTTTGCGCGAAGAAGCAGCTTCTTCGTCTCCGGGAGCTGGAGAGAGCGGCAGCTTGGCAAAGGTGATGAAACAAGCTGTACAACACTGCGATTGTGTGCGCAGCTTGCCAACTGAGAGAAAACACTACCTGACCACTCTCCTGCCTTTTCTATTCACATGAACATTCGATTGCAAGCTGTTTTGGACAACTTTCTTTCTCTTCTTGCAAAACACTCTGCAGACCTCCGTGCAGCCTCTAGAACACGATGGGAGATGTTTTTTGTGCTGGCACAGTTTCTCCTTGCCAGACAGAGTGGAAAAGCTTTTTGCTAAGATGTAGACGAGAAGAGAGGCTAAAGACGAAGGTACGGTGCTCTGCAGAGCTAAGCACCGCTCCCGGGCGTCTTTCGGCAGAAGGGGCACACCGCAGAGCACTGTGAGCGGCAGAATCGTCTTTGCGCGAAGAAGCAGCTTCTTCGTCTCCGGGAGCCGGAGAGAGCGGCAGCTTGGCAAAGGTGATGAAACAAGCTGTACAACACTGCGATTGTGTGCGCAGCTTGCCAACTGAGAGAAAACAGTACCTGACCACTCTCCTCCCTTTTCTATTCACATGAACATTCGATTGCAAGCTGTTTTGGACAACTTTCTTTCTCTTCTTGCAAAACACTCGGCAGACCTCCGTGCAGCCTCTAGAACACGATGGGAGATGTTTTTTGTGCTGGCACAGTTTCTCCTTGCCAGACAGAGTGGAAAAGCTTTTTGCTAAGATGTAGACGAGAAGAGAGGCTAAAGACGAAGGTACGGTGCTCTGCAGATCTAAGCACCGCTCCCGGACCTCTTTCGGCAGAAGGCGCACACCGCAGAGCACTGTGAGCGGCAGAATCGTCTTTGCGCGAAGAAGCAGCTTCTTCGTCTCCGGGAGCCGGAGAGAGCGGCAGCTTGGCAAAGGTGATGAAACAAGCTGTACAACACTGCGATTGTGTGCGCAGCTTGCCAACTGAGAGAAAACAGTACCTGACCACTCTGCTGCCTTTTCTATTCACATGAACATTCGATTGCAAGCTGTTTTGGACAACTTTCTTTCTCTTCTTGCAAAACACTCGGCAGACCTCCGTGCAGCCTCTAGAACACGATGGGAGATGTTTTTTGTGCTGGCACAGTTTCTCCTTGCCAGACAGAGTGGAAAAGCTTTTTGCTAAGATGTAGACGAGAAGAGAGGCTAAAGACGAAGGTACGGTGCTCTGCAGAGCTAAGCACCGCTCCCGGGCGTCTTTCGGCAGAAGGCGCACACCGCAGAGCACTGTGAGCGGCAGAATCGTCTTTGCGCCAAGAAGCAGCTTCTTCGTCTCCGGGAGCCGGAGAGAGCGGCAGCTTGGCAAAGGTGATGAAACAAGCTGTACAACACTGCGATTGTGTTCGCAGCTTGCCAACTGAGAGAAAAAAGTACCTGACCACTCTCCTGCCTTTTCTATTCACATGAACATTCGATTGCAAGCTGTTTTGGACAACTTTCTTTCTCTTCTTGCAAAACACTCTGCAGACCTCCGTGCAGCCTCTAGAACACGATGGGAGATGTTTTTTGTGCTGGCACAGTTTCTCCTTGCCAGACAGAGTGGAAAAGCTTTTTGCTAAGATGTAGACGAGAAGAGAGGCTAAAGACGAAGGTACGGTGCTCTGCAGAGCTAAGCACCGCTCCCGGACCTCTTTCGGCAGAAGGCGCACACCGGAGAGCACTGTGAGCGGCAGAATCGTCTTTGCGCGAAGAAGCAGCATCTTCGTCTCCGGGAGCCGGAGAGAGCGGCAGCTTGTCAAAGGTGATGAAACAAGCTGTACAACACTGCGATTGTGTGCGCAGCTTTCCAACGGAGAGAAAACAGTACCTGACCACTCTCCTGCCTTTTCTATTCACATGAACATTCGATTGCAAGCTGTTTTGGACAACTTTCTTTCTCTTCTTGCAAAACACTCGGCAGACCTCCGTGCAGCCTCTAGAACACGATGGGAGATGTTTTCTGTGCTGGCACAGTTTCTCCTTGCCAGACAGAGTGGAAAAGCTTTTTGCTAAGATGTAGACGAGAAGAGAGGCTAAAGACGAAGGTACGGTGCTCTGCAGAGCTAAGCACCGCTCCCGGACCTCTTTCGGCAGAAGGCGCACACCGGAGAGCACTGTGAGCGGCAGAATCGTCTTTGCGCCAAGAAGCAGCTTCTTCGGCTCCGGGAGCCGGAGAGAGCGGCAGCTTGGCAAAGGTGATGAAACAAGCTGTACAACACTGCGATTGTGTGCGCAGCTTGCCAACTGAGAGAAAACACTACCTGACCACTCTCGTGCCTTTTCTATTCACATGAACATTCGATTGCAAGCTGTTTTGGACAACTTTCTTTCTCTTCTTGCAAAACACTCGGCAGACCTCCGTGCAGCCTCTAGAACACGATGGGGGATGTTTTCTGTGCTGGCACAGTTTCTCCTTGCCAGACAGAGTGGAAAAGCTTTTTGCTAAGATGTAGACGAGAAGAGAGGCTAAAGACGAAGGTACGGTGCTCTGCAGGGCTAAGCACCGCTCCCGGACCTCTTTCGGCAGAAGGCGCACACCGCAGAGCACTGTGAGCGGCAGAATCGTCTTTGCGCGAAGAAGCAGCTTCTTCGTCTCCGGGAGCCGGAGAGAGCGGCAGCTTCGCAAAGGTGATGAAACAAGCTGTACAGCACTGCGATTGTGTGCGCAGCTTGCCAAGTGAGAGAAAATAGTACCTGACCACTCTCCTGCCTTTTCTATTCACATGAACATTCGATTGCAAGCTGTTTTGGACAACTTTCTTTCTCTTCTTGCAAAACACTCGGCAGACCTCCGTGCAGCCTCCAGAACACGATGGGAGATGTTTTCTGTGCTGGCACAGTTTCTCCTTGCCAGACAGAGTGGAAAAGCTTTTTGCTAAGATGTAGACGAGAAGAGAGGCTAAAGACGAAGGTACGGTGCTCTGCAGAGCTAAGCACCGCTCCCGGACCTCTTTCGGCAGAAGGCGCACACCGCAGAGCACTGTGAGCGGCAGAATCGTCTTTGCGCGAAGAAGCAGCTTCTTCGTCTCCGGGAGCTGGAGAGAGCGGCAGCTTGGCAAAGGTGATGAAACAAGCTGTACAACACTGCGATTGTGTGCGCAGCTTGTCAACTGAGAGAAAACAGTACCTGACCACTCTCCTGCATTTTCTATTCACATGAACATTCGATTGCAAGCTGTTTTGGACAACTTTCTTTCTCTTCTTGAAAAACACTCGGCAGACCTCCGTGCAGCCTCTAGAACACGATGGGAGATGTTTTTTGTGCTGGCACAGTTTCTCCTTGCCAGACAGAGTGGAAAAGCTTTTTGCTAAGATGTAGACGAGAAGAGAGGCTAAAGACGAAGGTACGGTGCTCTGCAGAGCTAAGCACCGCTCCCGGGCGTCTTTCGGCAGAAGGCGCACACCGCAGAGCACTGTGAACGGCAGAATCGTCTTTGCGCCAAGAAGCAGCTTCTTCGTCTCCGGGAGCCGGAGAGAGCGGCAGCTTCGCAAAGGTGATGAAACAAGCTGTACAACACTGCGATTGTGTGCGCAGCTTGCCAACTGAGAGAAAACAGTACCTGACCACTCTCCTGCCTTTTCTATTCACATGAACATTCGATTGCAAGCTGTTTTGGACAACTTTCTTTCTCTTCTTGCAAAACACTCGGCAGACCTCCGTGCAGCCTCTAGAACACGATGGGAGATGTTTTCTGTGCTGGCACAGTTTCTCCTTGCCAGACAGAGTGGAAAAGCTTTTTGCTAAGATGTAGACGAGAAGAGAGGCTAAAGACGAAGGTACGGTGCTCTGCAGAGCTAAGCACCGCTCCCGGACCTCTTTCGGCAGAAGGCGCACACCGCAGAGCACTGTGAGCGGCAGAATGGTCTTTGCGCGAAGAAGCAGCTTCTTCGGCTCCGGGAGCCGAAGAGAGCGGCAGCTTCGCAAAGGTGATGAAATAAGCTGTACAACACTGCGATTGTGTGCGCAGCTTGCCAACTGAGAGAAAACAGTACCTGACCATTCTGCTGCCTTTTCTATTCACATGAACATTCGATTGCAAGCTGTTTTGGACAACTTTCTTTCTCTTCTTGCAAAACACTCTGCAGACCTCCGTGCAGCCTCTAGAACACGATGGGAGATGTTTTTTGTGCTGGCACAGTTTCCCCTTGCCAGACAGAGTGGAAAAGCTTTTTGCTAAGATGTAGACGAGAAGAGAGGCTAAAGACGAAGGTACGGTGCTCTGCAGAGCTAAGCACCGCTCCCGGACCTCTTTCGGCAGAAGGCGCACACCGCAGAGCACTGTGAGCGGCAGAATCGTCTTTGCGCGAAGAAGCAGCTTCTTCGGCTCCTGGAGCCGGAGAGAGCGGCAGCTTGGCAAAGGTGATGAAACAAGCTGTACAACACTGCGATTGTGTGCGCAGCTTGCCAACTGAGAGAAAACAGTACCTGACCACTCTCCTGCCTTTTCTATTCACATGAACATTCGATTGCAAGCTGTTTTGGACAACTTTCTTTCTCTTCTTGCAAAACACTCGGCAGACCTCCGTGCAGCCTCTAGAACACGATGGGAGATGTTTCCTGTGCTGGCACAGTTTCTCCTTGCCAGACAGAGTGGAAAAGCTTTTTGCTAAGATGTAGACGAGAAGAGAGGCTAAAGACGAAGGTACGGTGCTCTGCAGAGCTAAGCACCGCTCCCGGACCTCTTTCGGCAGAAGGCGCACACCGCAGAGCACTGTGAGCGGCAGAATCGTCTTTGCGCGAAGAAGCAGCTTCTTCGTCTCCGGGAGCCGGAGAGAGCGGCAGCTTCGCAAAGGTGATGAAACAAGCTGTACAGCACTGCGATTGTGTGCGCAGCTTGCCAACTGAGAGAAAACACTACCTGACCACTCTCCTGCCTTTTCTATTCACATGAACATTCGATTGGAAGCTGTTTTGGACAACTTTCTTTCTCTTCTTGCAAAACACTCGGCAGACCTCCGTGCAGCCTCTAGAACACAGGGAGATGTTTTTGTGCTGGCACTGTTTCTCCTTGCCAGACAGAGTGGAAAAGCTTTTTGCTAAGATGTAGACGAGAAGAGAGGCTAAAGACGAAGGTACGGTGCTCTGCAGAGCTAAGCACCGCTCCCTGACCTCTTTCGGCAGAAGGCGCACACCGCAGAGCACTGTGAGCGGCAGAATCGTCTTTGCGCGAAGAAGCAGCTTCTTCGTCTCCGGGAGCCGGAGAGAGCGGCAGCTTGGCAAAGGTGATGAAACAAGCTGTACAACACTGCGATTGTGTGCGCAGCTTGCCAACTGAGAGAAAACAGTACCTGACCACTCTCCTGCCTTTTCTATTCACATGAACATTCGATTGCAAGCTGTTTTGGACAACTTTCTTTCTCTTCTTGCAAAACACTCGGCAGACCTCCGTGCAGCCTCTAGAACACGATGGGAGATGTTTTCTGTGCTGGCACAGTTTCTCCTTGCCAGACAGAGTGGAAAAGCTTTTTGCTAAGATGTAGACGAGAAGAGAGGCTAAAGACGAAGGTACGGTGCTCTGCAGAGCTAAGCACAGCTCCCGGGCCTCTTTCGGCAGAAGGCGCACACCGCAGAGCACTGTGAGCGGCAGAATCGTCTTTGCGCGAAGAAGCAGCTTCTTCGTCTCCGGGAGCTGGAGAGAGCGGCAGCTTGGCAAAGGTGATGAAACAAGCTGTACAACACTGCGATTGTGTGCGCAGCTTGTCAACTGAGAGAAAACAGTACCTGACCACTCTCGTGCCTTTTCTATTCACATGAACATTCGATTGCAAGCTGTTTTGGACAACTTTCTTTCTCTTCTTGCAAAACACTCTGCAGACCTCCGTGCAGCCTCTAGAACACGATGGGAGATGTTTTTTGTGCTGGCACAGTTTCTCGTTGCCAGACAGAGTGGAAAAGCTTTTTGCTAAGATGTAGACGAGAAGAGAGGCTAAAGACGAAGGTACGGTGCTCTGCAGAGCTAAGCACCGCTCCCGGACCTCTTTCGGCAGAAGGCGCACACCGCAGAGCACTGTGAGCGGCAGAATCGTCTTTGCGCGAAGAAGCAGCTTCTTCGTCTCCGGGAGCCGGAGAGAGCGGCAGCTTGGCAAAGGTGATGAAACAAGCTGTACAACACTGCGATTGTGTGCGCAGCTTGCCAACTGAGAGAAAACACTACCTGACCACTCTCCTGCCTTTTCTATTCACATGAACATTCGATTGCAAGCTGTTTTGGACAACTGTCTTTCTCTTCTTGCAAAACTCTCGGCAGACCTCCGTGCAGCCTCTAGAACACGATGGGAGATGTTTTTTGTGCTGGCACAGTTTCTCCTTGCCAGACAGAGTGGAAAAGCTTTTTGCTAAGATGTAGACGAGAAGAGAGGCTAAAGACGAAGGTACGGTGCTCTGCAGAGCTAAGCACCGCTCCCGGGCGTCTTTCGGCAGAAGGGGCACACCGCAGAGCACTGTGAGCGGCAGAATCGTCTTTGCGCGAAGAAGCAGCTTCTTCGTCTCCGGGAGCCGGAGAGAGCGGCAACTTGGCAAAGGTGATGAAACAAGCTGTACAACACTGCGATTGTGTGCGCAGCTTGCCAACTGAGAGAAAACACTACCTGACCACTCTCCTGCCTTTTCTATTCACATGAACATTCGATTGCAAGCTGTTTTGGACAACTTTCTTTCTCTTCTTGCAAAACACTCGGCAGACCTCCGTGCAGCCTCTAGAACACGATGGGAGATGTTTTCTGTGCTGGCACAGTTTCTCCTTGCCAGACAGAGTGGAAAAGCTTTTTGCTAAGATGTAGACGAGAAGAGAGGCTAAAAACGAACGTACGGTGCTCTGCAGAGCTAAGCACCGCTCCCTGACCTCTTTCGGCAGAAGGCGCACACCGCAGAGCACTGTGAGCGGCAGAATCGTCTTTGCGCGAAGAAGCAGCTTCTTCGTCTCCGGGAGCCGGAGAGAGCGGCAGCTTGGCAAAGGTGATGAAACAAGCTGTACAACACTGCGATTGTGTGCGCAGCTTGCCAACTGAGAGAAAAAAGTACCTGACCACTCTCCTGCCTTTTCTATTCACATGAACATTCGATTGCAAGCTGTTTTGGACAACTTTCTTTCTCTTCTTGCAAAACACTCGGCAGACCTCCGTGCAGCTTCTAGAACACGATGGGAGATGTTTTCGGTGCTGGCAAAGTTTCTCCTTGCCAGACAGAGTGGAAAAGCTTTTTGCTAAGATGTAGACGAGAAGAGAGGCTAAAGACGAAGGTACGGTGCTCTGCAGAGCTAAGCACCGCTCCCGGACCTCTTTCGGCAGAAGGCGCACACCGCAGAGCACTGTGAGCGGCAGAATCGTCTTTGCGCCAAGAAGCAGCTTCTTCGTCTCCGGGAGCCGGAGAGAGAGGCAGCTTGGCAAAGGTGATGAAACAAGCTGTACAACACTGCGATTGTGTGCGCAGCTTGCCAAGTGAGAGAAAATAGTACCTGACCACTCTCCTGCCTTTTCTATTCACATGAACATTCGATTGCAAGCTGTTTTGGACAACTTTCTTTCTCTTCTTGCAAAACACTCGGCAGACCTCCGTGCAGCCTCTAGAACACGATGGGAGATGTTTTCTGTGCTGGCACAGTTTCTCCTTGCCAGACAGAGTGGAAAAGCTTTTTGCTAAGATGTAGACGAGAAGAGAGGCTAAAGACGAAGGTACGGTGCTCTGCAGAGCTAAGCACCGCTCCCGGACGTCTTTCGGCAGAAGGCGCACACCGCAGAGCACTGTGAGCGGCAGAATCGTCTTTGCGCGAAGAAGCAGCTTCTTCGTCTCCGGGAGCTGGAGAGAGCGGCAGCTTGGCAAAGGTGATGAAACAAGCTGTACAACACTGCGATTGTGTGCGCAGCTTGTCAACTGAGAGAAAACAGTACCTGACCACTCTCCTGCATTTTCTATTCACATGAACATTCGATTGCAAGCTGTTTTGGACAACTTTCTTTCTCTTCTTGAAAAACACTCGGCAGACCTCCGTGCAGCCTCTAGAACACGATGGGAGATGTTTTTTGTGCTGGCACAGTTTCTCCTTGCCAGACAGAGTGGAAAAGCTTTTTGCTAAGATGTAGACGAGAAGAGAGGCTAAAGACGAAGGTACGGTGCTCTGCAGAGCTAAGCACCGCTCCCGGGCGTCTTTCGGCAGAAGGCGCACACCGGAGAGCACTGTGAGCGGCAGAATCGTCTTTGCGCGAAGAAGCAGCTTCTTCGTCTCCGGGAGCCGGAGAGAGCGGCAGCTTGGCAAAGGTGATGAAACAAGCTGTACAACACTGCGATTGTGTGCGCAGCTTGCCAACTGAGAGAAAACAGTACCTGACCACTCTCCTGCCTTTTCTATTCACATGAACATTCGATTGCAAGCTGTTTTGGACAACTTTCTTTCTCTTCTTGCAAAACACTCGGCAGACCTCCGTGCAGCCTCTAGAACACGATGGGAGATGTTTTCTGTGCTGGCACAGTTTCTCCTTGCCAGACAGATTGGAAAAGCTTTTTGCTATGATGTAGACGAGAAGAGAGGCTAAAGACGAAGGTACGGTGCTCTGCAGAGCTAAGCACCGCTCCCGGACCTCTTTCGGCAGAAGGCGCACACCGCAGAGCACTGTGAGCGGCAGAATCGTCTTTGCGCGAAGAAGCAGCTTCTTCGGCTCCGGGAGCCGGAGAGAGCGGCAGCTTGGCAAAGGTGATGAAATAAGCTGTACAACACTGCGATTGTGTGCGCAGCTTGCCAACTGAGAGAAAACAGTACCTGACCACTCTCCTGCCTTTTCTATTCACATGAACATTCGATTGCAAGCTGTTTTGGACAACTTTCTTTCTCTTCTTGCAAAACACTCTGCAGACCTCCGTGCAGCCTCTAGAACACGATGGGAGATGTTTTTTGTGCTGGCACAGTTTCCCCTTGCCAGACAGAGTGGAAAAGCTTTTTGCTAAGATGTAGACGAGAAGAGAGGCTAAAGACGAAGGTACGGTGCTCTGCAGAGCTAAGCACCGCTCCCGGACGTCTTTCGGCAGAAGGCGCACACCGCAGAGCACTGTGAGCGGCAGAATCGTCTTTGCGCGAAGAAGCAGCTTCTTCGGCTCCTGGAGCCGGAGAGAGCGGCAGCTTGGCAAAGGTGATGAAACAAGCTGTACAACACTGCGATTGTGTGCGCAGCTTGCCAACTGAGAGAAAACAGTACCTGACCACTCTCCTGCCTTTTCTATTCACATGAACATTCGATTGCAAGCTGTTTTGGACAACTTTCTTTCTCTTCTTGCAAAACACTCGGCAGACCTCCGTGCAGCCTCTAGAACACAATGGGAGATGTTTTCTGTGCTGGCACAGTTTCTCCTTGCCAGACAGAGTGGAAAAGCTTTTTGCTAAGATGTAGACGAGAAGAGAGGCTAAAGACGAAGGTACGGTGCTCTGCAGAGCTAAGCACCGCTCCCGGACCTCTTTCGGCAGAAGGCGCACACCGCAGAGCACTGTGAGCGGCAGAATCGTCTTTGCGCGAAGAAGCAGCTTCTTCGTCTCCGGGAGCCGGAGAGAGCGGCAGCTTCGCAAAGGTGATGAAACAAGCTGTACAACACTGCGATTGTGTGCGCAGCTTGCCAACTGAGAGAAAACACTACCTGACCACTCTCCTGCCTTTTCTATTCACATGAACATTCGATTGCAAGCTGTTTTGGACAACTTTCTTTCTCTTCTTGCAAAACACTCGGCAGACCTCCGTGCAGCCTCTAGAACACGATGGGAGATGTTTTTTGTGCTGGCACAGTTTCTCCTTGCCAGACAGAGTGGAAAAGCTTTTTGCTAAGATGTAGACGAGAAGAGAGGCTAAAGACGAAGGTACGGTGCTCTGCAGAGCTAAGCACCGCTCCCTGACCTCTTTCGGCAGAAGGCGCACACCGCAGAGCACTGTGAGCGGCAGAATCGTCTTTGCGCGAAGAAGCAGCTTCTTCGTCTCCGGGAGCCGGAGAGAGCGGCAGCTTGGCAAAGGTGATGAAACAAGCTGTACAACACTGCGATTGTGTGCGCAGCTTGCCAACTGAGAGAAAAAAGTACCTGACCACTCTGCTGCCTTTTCTATTCACATGAACATTCGATTGCAAGCTGTTTTGGACAACTTTCTTTCTCTTCTTGCAAAACACTCGGCAGACCTCCGTGCAGCCTCTAGAACACGATGGGAGATGTTTTCTGTGCTGGCACAGTTTCTCCTTGCCAGACAGAGTGGAAAAGCTTTTTGCTAAGATGTAGACGAGAAGAGAGGCTAAAGACGAAGGTACGGTGCTCTGCAGAGCTAAGCACCGCTCCCGGACCTCTTTCGGCAGAAGGCGCACACCGCAGAGCACTGTGAGCGGCAGAATCTTCTTTGCGCGAAGAAGCAGCTTCTTCGTCTCCGGGAGCCGGAGAGAGCGGCAACTTCGCAAAGGTGATGAAACAAGCTGTACAACACTGCGATTGTGTGCGCAGCTTGCCAAGTGAGAGAAAACAGTACCTGACCACTCTCCTGCCTTTTCTATTCACATGAACATTCGATTGCAAGCTGTTTTGGACAACTTTCTTTCTCTTCTTGCAAAACACTCGGCAGACCTCCGTGCAGCCTCTAGAACACGATGGGAGATGTTTTCTGTGCTGGCAAATTTTCTCCTTTCCAGACAGAGTGGAAAAGCTTTTTGCTAAGATGTAGACGAGAAGAGAGGCTAAAGACGAAGGTACGGTGCTCTGCAGAGCTAAGCACCGCTCCCGGACCTCTTTCGGCAGAAGGCGCACACCGCAGAGCACTGTGAGCGGCAGAATCGTCTTTGCGCGAAGAAGCAGCTTCTTCGTCTCCGGGAGCCGGAGAGAGCGGCAGCTTGGCAAAGGTGATTAAACAAGCTGTACAACACTGCGATTGTGTGCGCAGCTTGCCAAATGAGAGAAAACAGTTCCTGACCACTCTGCTGCCTTTTTTATTCACATGAACATTCGATTGCAAGCTGTTTTGGACAACTTTCTTTCTCTTCTTGCAAAACACTCGGCAGACCTCCGTGCAGCCTCTAGAACACGATGGGAGATGTTTTCTGTGCTGGCAAAGTTTCTCATTGCCAGACAGAGTGGAAAAGCTTTTTGCTAAGATGTAGACGAGAAGAGAGGCTAAAGACGAAGGTACGGTTCTCTGCAGAGCTATGCACAGCTCCCGGACCTCTTTCGGCAGAAGGCGCACACCGCAGAGCACTGTGAGCTGCAGAATCGTCTTTGCGCGAAGAAGCAGCTTCTTCGTCTCCGGGAGCCGGAGAGAGCGGCAACTTCGCAAAGGTGATGAAACAAGCTGTACAACACTGCGATTGTGTGCGCAGCTTGTCAACTGAGAGAAAACAGTACCTGACCACTCTCCTGCATTTTCTATTCACATGAACATTCGATTGCAAGCTGTTTTGGACAACTTTCTTTCTCTTCTTGCAAAACACTCTGGAGACCTCCGTGCAGCCTCTAGAACACGATGGGAGATGTTTTTTGTGCTGGCACCGTTTCTCCTTGCCAGACAGAGTGGAAAAGCTTTTTGCTAAGATGTAGACGAGAAGAGAGGCTAAAGACGAAGGTACGGTGCTCTGCAGAGCTAAGCACCGCTCCCTGACCTCTTTCGGCAGAAGGCGCACACCGCAGAGCACTGTGAGCGGCAGAATCGTCTTTGCGCGAAGAAGCAGCTTCTTCGTCTCCGGGAGCCGGAGAGAGCGGCAGCTTGGCAAAGGTGATGAAACAAGCTGTACAACACTGCGATTGTGTGCGCAGCTTGCCAAGTGAGAGAAAACAGTACCTGACCACTCTCCTGCCTTTTCTATTCACATGAACATTCGATTGCAAGCTGTTTTGGACAACTTTCTTTCTCTTCTTGCAAAACACTCGGCAGACTTCCGTGCAGCCTCTAGAACACGATGGGAGATGTTTTCTGTGCTGGCACAGTTTCTCCTTGCCAGACAGAGTGGAAAAGCTTTTTGCTAAGATGTAGACGAGAAGAGAGGCTAAAGACGAAGGTACGGTGCTCTGCAGAGCTAAGCACCGCTCCCGTGCGTCTTTCGGCAGAAGGCGCACACCGCAGAGCACTGTGAGCGGCAGAATCGTCTTTGCGCGAAGAAGCAGCTTCTTCGTCTCCGGGAGCTGGAGAGAGCGGCAGCTTGGCAAAGGTGATGAAACAAGCTGTACAACACTGCGATTGTGTGCGCAGCTTGTCAACTGAGAGAAAACAGTACCTGACCACTCTCCTGCCTTTTCTATTCACATGAACATTCGATTGCAAGCTGTTTTGGACAACTTTCTTTCTCTTCTTGCAAAACACTCGGCAGACCTCCGTGCAGCCTCTAGAACACGATGGGAGATGTTTTTTGTGCTGGCACAGTTTCTCCTTGCCAGACAGAGTGGAAAAGCTTTTTGCTAAGATGTAGACGAGAAGAGAGGCTAAAGACGATGGTACGGTGCTCTGCAGAGCTAAGCACCGCTCCCGGGCCTCTTTCGGCAGAAGGCGCACACCGCAGAGCACTGTGAGCGGCAGAATCGTCTTTGCGCGAAGAAGCAGCTTCTTCGTCTCCGGGAGCTGGAGAGAGCGGCAGCTTGGCAAAGGTGATGAAACAAGCTGTACAACACTGCGATTGTGTGCGCAGCTTGCCAACTGAGAGAAAACAGTACCTGACCACTCTCCTGCCTTTTCTATTCACATGAACATTCGATTGCAAGCTGTTTTGGACAACTTTCTTTCTCTTCTTGCAAAACACTCGGCAGACCTCCGTGCAGCCTCTAGAACACGATGGGAGATGTTTTCTGTGCTGGCACAGTTTCTCCTTGCCAGACAGAGTGGAAAAGCTTTTTGCTAAGATGTAGACGAGAAGAGAGGCTAAAGACGAAGGTACGGTGCTCTGCAGAGCTAAGCACCGCTCCCGGACCTCTTTCGGCAGAAGGCGCACACCGCAGAGCACTGTGAGCGGCAGAATCGTCTTTGCGCGAAGAAGCAGCTTCTTCGGCTCCGGGAGCCGAAGTAAGCGGCAGCTTCGCAAAGGTGATGAAATAAGCTGTACAACACTGCGATTGTGTGCGCAGCTTGCCAACTGAGAGAAAACAGTACCTGACCACTCTCCTGCCTTTTCTATTCACATGAACATTCGATTGCAAGCTGTTTTGGACAACTTTCTTTCTCTTCTTGCAAAACACTCGGCAGACCTCCGTGCAGCCTCTAGAACACGATGGGAGATGTTTTTTGTGCTGGCACAGTTTCTCCTTGCCAGACAGAGTGGAAAAGCTTTTTGCTAAGATGTAGACGAGAAGAGAGGCTAAAGACGAAGGTACGGTGCTCTGCAGAGCTAAGCACCGCTCCCGGACCTCTTTCGGCAGAAGGCGCACACCGGAGAGCACTGTGAGCGGCAGAATCGTCTTTGCGCGAAGAAGCAGCTTCTTCGTCTCCGGGAGCCGGAGAGAGCGGCAGCTTGGCAAAGGTGATGAAACAAGCTGTACAACACTGCGATTGTGTGCGCAGCTTGCCAACTGAGAGAAAACAGTACCTGACCACTCTCCTGCCTTTTCTATTCACATGAACATTCGATTGCAAGCTGTTTTGGACAACTTTCTTTCTCTTCTTGCAAAACACTCGGCAGACCTCCGTGCAGCCTCTAGAACACGATGGGAGATGTTTTTTGTGCTGGCAAAGTTTCTCCTTGCCAGACAGAGTGGAAAAGCTTTTTGCTAAGATGTAGACGAGAAGAGAGGCTAAAGACGAAGGTAGGGTGCTCTGCAGAGCTAAGCACCGCTCCCGGGCGTCTTTCGGCAGAAGGCGCACACCGCAGAGCACTGTGAGCGGCAGAATCGTCTTTGCGCGAAGAAGCAGCTTCTTCGTCTCCGGGAGCCGGAGAGAGCGGCAGCTTGGCAAAGGTGATGAAACAAGCTGTACAACACTGCGATTGTGTGCGCAGCTTGCCAACTGAGAGAAAAAAGTACCTGACCACTCTCCTGCCTTTTCTATTCACATGAACATTCGATTGCAAGCTGTTTTGGACAACTTTCTTTCTCTTCTTGAAAAACACTCGGCAGACCTCCGTGCAGCATCTAGAACACGATGGGAGATGTTTTCTGTGCTGGCACAGTTTCTCCTTGCCAGACAGAGTGGAAAAGCTTTTTGCTAAGATGTAGACGAGAAGAGAGGCTAAAGACGAAGGTACGGTGCTCTGCAGAGCTAAGCACCGCTCCCGGGCGTCTTTCGGCAGAAGGCGCACACCGCAGAGCACTGTGAGCGGCAGAATCGTCTTTGCGCGAAGAAGCAGCTTCTTCGTCTCCGGGAGCTGGAGAGAGCGGCAGCTTGGCAAAGGTGATGAAACAAGCTGTACAACACTGCGATTGTGTGCGCAGCTTGCCAACTGAGAGAAAACACTACCTGACCACTCTCCTGCCTTTTCTATTCACATGAACATTCGATTGCAAGCTGTTTTGGACAACTTTCTTTCTCTTCTTGCAAAACACTCTGCAGACCTCCGTGCAGCCTCTAGAACACGATGGGAGATGTTTTCTGTGCTGGCACAGTTTCTCCTTGCCAGACAGAGTGGAAAAGCTTTTTGCTAAGATGTAGACGAGAAGAGAGGCTAAAGACGAAGGTACCGTGCTCTGCAGAGCTAAGCACCGCTCCCGGGCCTCTTTCGGCAGAAGGCGCACACCGCAGAGCACTGTGAGCGGCAGAATCTTCTTTGCGCGAAGAAGCAGCTTCTTCGTCTCCGGGAGCCGGAGAGAGCGGCAGCTTGGCAAAGGTGATGAAACAAGCTGTACAACACTGCGATTGTGTGCGCAGCTTGCCAACTGAGAGAAAACAGTTCCTGACCACTCTCCTGCCTTTTCTATTCACATGAACATTCGATTGCAAGCTGTTTTGGACAACTTTCTTTCTCTTCTTGCAAAACACTCGGCAGACCTCCGTGCAGGCTCTAGAACACGATGGGAGATGTTTTCTGTGCTGGCAAAGTTTCTCCTTTCCAGACAGAGTGGAAAAGCTTTTTGCTAAGATGTAGACGAGAAGAGAGGCTAAAGACGAAGGTACGGTTCTCTGCAGAGCTAAGCACAGCTCCCTGACCTCTTTCGGCAGAAGGCGCACACCGCAGAGCACTGTGAGCGGCAGAATCGTCTTTGCGCGAAGAAGCAGCTTCTTCGTCTCCGGGAGCCGGAGAGAGCGGCAGCTTGGCAAAGGTGATGAAACAAGCTGTACAACACTGCGATTGTGTGCGCAGCTTGCCAACTGAGAGAAAACAGTACCTGACCACTCTCCTGCCTTTTCTATTCACATGAACATTCGATTGCAAGCTGTTTTGGACAACTTTCTTTCTCTTCTTGCAAAACACTCGGCAGACCTCCGTGCAGCCTCTGGAACACGATGGGAGATGTTTTCTGTGCTGGCACAGTTTCTCCTAGCCAGACAGAGTGGAAAAGCTTTTTGCTAAGATGTAGACGAGAAGAGAGGCTAAAGACGAAGGTACGGTGCTCTGCAGAGCTAAGCACCGCTCCCGGACCTCTTTCGGCAGAAGGCGCACACGGCAGAGCACTGTGAGCGGCAGAATCGTCTTTGCGCCAAGAAGCAGCTTCTTCGTCTCCGGGAGCTGGAGAGAGCGGCAGCTTGGCAAAGGTGATGAAACAAGCTGTACAACACTGCGATTGTGTGCGCAGCTTGCCAACTGAGAGAAAACAGTACCTGACCACTCTCCTGCCTTTTCTATTCACATGAACATTCGATTGCAAGCTGTTTTGGACAACTTTCTTTCTCTTCTTGCAAAACACTCTGCAGACCTCCGTGCAGCCTCTAGAACACGGTGGGAGATGTTTTCTGTGCTGGCACAGTTTCTCCTTGCCAGACAGAGTGGAAAAGCTTTTTGCTAAGATGTAGACGAGAAGAGAGGCTAAAGACGAAGGTACGGTGCTCTGCAGAGCTAAGCACCGCTCCCGGACCTCTTTCGGCAGAAGGCGCACACCGCAGAGCACTGTGAGCGGCAGAATCTTCTTTGCGCGAAGAAGCAGCTTCTTCGTCTCCGGGAGCCGGAGAGAGCGGCAACTTCGCAAAGGTGATGAAACAAGCTGTACAACACTGCGATTGTGTACGCAGCCTTCCAACTGAGAGAAAACAGTACCTGACCACTCTCCTGCCTTTTCTCTTCACATGAACATTCGATTGCAAGCTGTTTTGGACAACTTTCTTTCTCTTCTTGCAAAACACTCGGCAGACATCCGTGCAGCCTCTAGAACACGATGGGAGATGTTTTCTGTGCTGGCAAATTTTCTCCTTTCCAGACAGAGTGGAAAAGCTTTTTGCTAAGATGTAGACGAGAAGAGAGGCTAAAGACGAAGGTACGGTGCTCTGCAGAGCTAAGCACCGCGGCCGGACCTCTTTCGGCAGAAGGCGCACACCGCAGAGCACTGTGAGCGGCAGAATCGTCTTTGCGCCAAGAAGCAGCTTCTTCGTCTCCGGGAGCCGGAGAGAGCGGCAGCTTGGCAAAGGTGATGAAACAAGCTGTACAACACTGCGATTGTGTGCGCAGCTTGCCAACTGAGAGAAAAAAGTACCTGACCACTCTGCTGCCTTTTCTATTCACATGAACATTCGATTGGAAGCTGTTTTGGACAACTTTCTTTCTCTTCTTGCAAAACACTCGGCAGACCTCCGTGCAGCCTCTAGAACACGATGGGAGATGTTTTCTGTGCTGGCAAAGTTTCTCATTGCCAGACAGAGTGGAAAAGCTTTTTGCTAAGATGTAGACGAGAAGAGAGGCTAAAGACGAAGGTACGGTTCTCTGCAGAGCTAAGCACAGCTCCCGGACCTCTTTCGGCAGAAGGCGCACACCGCAGAGCACTGTGAGCGGCAGAATCGTCTTTGCGCGAAGAAGCAGCTTCTTCGTCTCCGGGAGCCGGAGAGAGCGGCAGCTTGGCAAAGGTGATGAAACAAGCTGTACAACACTGCGATTGTGTGCGCAGCTTGCCAACTGAGAGAAAACAGTACCTGACCACTCTCCTGCCTTTTCTATTCACATGAACATTCGATTGCAAGCTGTTTTGGACAACTTTCTTTCTCTTCTTGCAAAACACTCGGCAGACCTCAGTGCAGCCTCTAGAACACGATGGGAGATGTTTTCTGTGCTGGCACAGTTTCTCCTTGCCAGACAGAGTGGAAAAGCTTTTTGCTAAGATGTAGACGAGAAGAGAGGCTAAAGACGAAGGTACGGTGCTCTGCAGAGCTAAGCACCGCTCCCGGACCTCTTTCGGCAGAAGGCGCACACCGCAGAGCACTGTGAGCGGCAGAATCGTCTTTGCGCGAAGAAGCAGCTTCTTCGTCTCCGGGAGCTGGAGAGAGTGGCAGCTTGGCAAAGGTGATGAAACAAGCTGTACAACACTGCGATTGTGTGCGCAGCTTGTCAACTGAGAGAAAACAGTACCTGACCACTCTCCTGCCTTTTCTATTCACATGAACATTCGATTGCAAGCTGTTTTGGACAACTTTCTTTCTCTTCTTGCAAAACACTCTGCAGACCTCCGTGCAGCCTCTAGAACACGATGGGAGATGTTTTTTGTGCTGGCACAGTTTCTCCTTGCCAGACAGAGTGGAAAAGCTTTTTGCTAAGATGTAGACGAGAAGAGAGGCTAAAGACGAAGGTACGGTGCTCTGCAGAGCTAAGCACCGCTCCCGGACCTCTTTCGGCAGAAGGCGCACACCGCAGAGCACTGTGAGCGGCAGAATCGTCTTTGCGCGAAGAAGCAGCTTCTTCGTCTCCGGGAGCCGGAGAGAGCGGCAGCTTGGCAAAGGTGATGAAACAAGCTGTACAACACTGCGATTGTGTGCGCAGCTTGCCAACTGAGAGAAAACAGTACCTGACCACTCTCCTGCCTTTTCTATTCACATGAACATTCGATTGCAAGCTGTTTTGGACAACTTTCTTTCTCTTCTTGCAAAACTCTCGGCAGACCTCCGTGCAGCCTCTAGAACACGATGGGAGATGTTTTTTGTGCTGGCAAAGTTTCTCCTTGCCAGACAGAGTGGAAAAGCTTTTTGCTAAGATGTAGACGAGAAGAGAGGCTAAAGACGAAGGTACGGTGCTCTGCAGAGCTAAGCACCGCTCCCGGACGTCTTTCGGCAGAAGGGGCACACCGCAGAGCACTGTGAGCGGCAGAATCGTCTTTGCGCGAAGAAGCAGCTTCTTCGTCTCCGGGAGCCGGAGAGAGCGGCAACTTGGCAAAGGTGATGAAACAAGCTGTACAACACTGCGATTGTGTGCGCAGCTTGCCAACTGAGAGAAAACACTACCTGACCACTCTCCTGCCTTTTCTATTCACATGAACATTCGATTGCAAGCTGTTTTGGACAACTTTCTTTCTCTTCTCGCAAAACACTCGGCAGACCTCCGTGCAGCCTCTAGAACACGATGGGAGATGTTTTCTGTGCTGGCACAGTTTCTCCTTGCCAGACAGAGTGGAAAAGCTTTTTGCTAAGATGTAGACGAGAAGAGAGGCTAAAGACGAAGGTACGGTGCTCTGCAGAGCTAAGCACCGCTCCCGGACGTCTTTCGGCAGAAGGCGCACACCGCAGAGCACTGTGAGCGGCAGAATCGTCTTTGCGCGAAGAAGCAGCTTCTTCGTCTCCGGGAGCTGGAGAGAGCGGCAGCTTGGCAAAGGTGATGAAACAAGCTGTACAACACTGCGATTGTGTGCGCAGCTTGCCAACTGAGAGAAAACAGTACCTGACCACTCTCCTGCCTTTTCTATTCACATGAACATTCGATTGCAAGCTGTTTTGGACAACTTTCTTTCTCTTCTTGCAAAAGACTCGGCAGACATCCGTGCAGCCTCTAGAACACGATGGGAGATGTTTTCTGTGCTGGCAAATTTTCTCCTTTCCAGACAGAGTGGAAAAGCTTTTTGCTAAAATGTAGACGAGAAGAGAGGCTAAAGACGAAGGTACGGTGCTCTGCAGAGCTAAGCACCGCTCCCGGACCTCTTTCGGCAGAAGGCGCACACCGCAGAGCACTGTGAGCGGCAGAATCGTCTTTGCGCGAAGAAGCAGCTTCTTCGTCTCCGGGAGCCGGAGAGAGCGGCAGCTTGGCAAAGGTGATGAAACAAGCTGTACAACACTGCGATTGTGTGCGCAGCTTGCCAACTGAGAGAAAACAGTTCCTGACCACTCTGCTGCCTTTTCTATTCACATGAACATTCGATTGGAAGCTGTTTTGGACAACTTTCTTTCTCTTCTTGCAAAACACTCGGCAGACCTCCGTGCAGGCTCTAGAACACGATGGGAGATGTTTTCTGTGCTGGCAAAGTTTCTCATGGCCAGACAGAGTGGAAAAGCTTTTTGCTAAGATGTAGACGAGAAGAGAGGCTAAAGACGAAGGTACGGTTCTCTGCAGAGCTAAGCACAGCTCCCGGACCTCTTTCGGCAGAAGGCGCACACCGCAGAGCACTGTGAGCGGCAGAATCGTCTTTGCGCGAAGAAGCAGCTTCTTCGTCTCCGGGAGCCGGAGAGAGTGGCAACTTCGCAAAGGTGATGAAACAAGCTGTACACCACTGCGATTGTGTGCGCAGCTTGTCAACTGAGAGAAAAAAGTACCTGACCACTCTCCTGCATTTTCTATTCACATGAACATTCGATTGCAAGCTGTTTTGGACAACTTTCTTTCTCTTCTTGCAAAACACTCGGCAGACCTCCGTGCAGCCTCTAGAACACGATGGGAGATGTTTTTTGTGCTGGCACAGTTTCTCCTTGCCAGACAGAGTGGAAAAGCTTTTTGCTAAGATGTAGACGAGAAGAGAGGCTAAAGACGAAGGTACGGTGCTCTGCAGAGCTAAGCACCGCTCCCGGGCGTCTTTCGGCAGAAGGCGCACACCGCAGAGCACTGTGAGCGGCAGAATCGTCTTTGCGCGAAGAAGCAGCTTCTTCGTCTCCGGGAGCCGGAGAGAGCGGCAGCTTGGCAAAGGTGATGAAACAAGCTGTACAACACTGCGATTGTGTGCGCAGCTTGCCAACTGAGAGAAAACAGTACCTGACCACTCTCCTGCCTTTTCTATTCACATGAACATTCGATTGCAAGCTGTTTTGGACAACTTTCTTTCTCTTCTTGCAAAACACTCTGGAGACCTCCGTGCAGCCTCTAGAACACGATGGGAGATGTTTTCTGTGCTGGCACAGTTTCTCCTTGCCAGACAGAGTGGAAAAGCTTTTTTCTAAGATGTAGACGAGAAGAGAGGCTAAAGACGAAGGTACGGTGCTCTGCAGAGCTAAGCACCGCTCCCGGACCTCTTTCGGCAGAAGGCGCACACCGCAGAGCACTGTGAGCGGCAGAATCGTCTTTGCGCGAAGAAGCAGCTTCTTCGTCTCCGGGAGCTGGAGAGAGCGGCAGCTTGGCAAAGGTGATGAAACAAGCTGTACAACACTGCGATTGTGTGCGCAGCTTGTCAACTGAGAGAAAACAGTACCTGACCACTCTCCTGCCTTTTCTATTCACATGAACATTCGATTTCAAGCTGTTTTGGACAACTTTCTTTCTCTTCTTGCAAAACACTCTGCAGACCTCCGTGCAGCCTCTAGAACACGATGGGAGATGTTTTTTGTGCTGGCACAGTTTCTCCTTGCCAGACAGAGTGGAAAAGCTTTTTGCTAAGATGTAGACGAGAAGAGAGGCTAAAGACGAAGGTACGGTGCTCTGCAGAGCTAAGCACCGCTCCCTGACCTCTTTCGGCAGAAGGCGCACACCGCAGAGCACTGTGAGCGGCAGAATCGTCTTTGCGCGAAGAAGCAGCTTCTTCGTCTCCGGGAGCCGGAGAGAGCGGCAGCTTGGCAAAGGTGATGAAACAAGCTGTACAACACTGCGATTGTGTGCGCAGCTTGCCAACTGAGAGAAAACAGTACCTGACCACTCTCCTGCCTTTTCTATTCACATGAACATTCGATTGCAAGCTGTTTTGGACAACTTTCTTTCTCTTCTTGCAAAACACTCTGCAGACCTCCGTGCAGCCTCTAGAACACGATGGGAGATGTTTTCTGTGCTGGCACAGTTTCTCCTTGCCAGACAGAGTGGAAAAGCTTTTTGCTAAGATGTAGACGAGAAGAGAGGCTAAAGACGAAGGTACGGTGCTCTGCAGAGCTAAGCACCGCTCCCGGACCTCTTTCGGCAGAAGGCGCACACCGCAGAGCACTGCCAGCGGCAGAATCGTCTTTGCGCGAAGAAGCAGCTTCTTCGTCTCCGGGAGCCGGAGAGAGCGGCAGCTTGGCAAAGGTGATGAAACAAGCTGTACAACACTGCGATTGTGTGCGCAGCTTGTCAACTGAGAGAAAACAGTACCTGACCACTCTCGTGCCTTTTCTATTCACATGAACATTCGATTGCAAGCTGTTTTGGACAACTTTCTTTCTCTTCTTGCAAAACACTCGGCAGACCTCAGTGCAGCCTCTAGAACACGATGGGAGATGTTTTTTGTGCTGGCAAAGTTTCTCCTTGCCAGACAGAGTGGAAAAGCTTTTTGCTAAGATGTAGACGAGAAGAGAGGCTAAAGACGAAGGTACGGTGCTCTGCAGAGCTAAGCACCGCTCCCGGACGTCTTTCGGCAGAAGGCGCACACCGCAGAGCACTGCGAGCGGCAGAATCGTCTTTGCGCGAAGAAGCAGCTTCTTCGTCTCCGGGAGCCGGAGAGAGCGGCAACTTGGCAAAGGTGATGAAACAAGCTGTACAACACTGCGATTGTGTGCGCAGCTTGCCAACTGAGAGAAAACAGTACCTGACCACTCTCGTGCCTTTTCTATTCACATGAACATTCGATTGCAAGCTGTTTTGGACAACTTTCTTTCTCTTCTTGCAAAACACTCGGCAGACCTCCGTGCAGCCTCTAGAACACAATGGGGGATGTTTTCTGTGCTGGCACAGTTTCTCCTTGCCAGACAGAGTGGAAAAGCTTTTTGCTAAGATGTAGACGAGAAGAGAGGCTAAAGACGAAGGTACGGTGCTCTGCAGGGCTAAGCACCGCTCCCGGGCGTCTTTCGGCAGAAGGCGCACACCGCAGAGCACTGTGAGCGGCAGAATCGTCTTTGCGCGAAGAAGCAGCTTCTTCGTCTCCGGGAGCCGGAGAGAGCGGCAGCTTGGCAAAGGTGATGAAACAAGCTGTACAACACTGCGATTGTGTGCGCAGCTTGCCAACTGAGAGAAAACAGTACCTGACCACTCTCCTGCCTTTTCTATTCACATGAACATTCGATTGCAAGCTGTTTTGGACAACTTTCTTTCTCTTCTTGCAAAACACTCGGCAGACCTCCGTGCAGCCTCTAGAACACGATGGGAGATGTTTTCTGTGCTGGCACAGTTTCTCCTTGCCAGACAGAGTGGAAAAGCTTTTTGCTAAGATGTAGACGAGAAGAGAGGCTAAAGACGAAGGTACGGTGCTCTGCAGAGCTAAGCACCGCTCCCGGACCTCTTTCGGCAGAAGGCGCACACCGCAGAGCACTGTGAGCGGCAGAATCGTCTTTGCGCGAAGAAGCAGCTTCTTCGGCTCCGGGAGCCGAAGAGAGCGGCAGCTTCGCAAAGGTGATGAAATAAGCTGTACAACACTGCGATTGTGTGCGCAGCTTGCCAACTGAGAGAAAACAGTACCTGACCACTCTCCTGCCTTTTCTATTCACATGAACATTCGATTGCAAGCTGTTTTGGACAACTTTCTTTCTCTTCTTGCAAAACACTCTGCAGACCTCCGTGCAGCCTCTAGAACACGATGGGAGATGTTTTTTGTGCTGGCACAGTTTCTCCTTGCCAGACAGAGTGGAAAAGCTTTTTGCTAAGATGTAGACGAGAAGAGAGGCTAAAGACGAAGGTACGGTGCTCTGCAGAGCTAAGCACCGCTCCCGGACCTCTTTCGGCAGAAGGCGCACACCGCAGAGCACTGTGAGCGGCAGAATCGTCTTTGCGCCAAGAAGCAGCTTCTTCGGCTCCTGGAGCCGGAGAGAGCGGCAGCTTGTCAAAGGTGATGAAACAAGCTGTACAACACTGCGATTGTGTGCGCAGCTTGCCAACTGAGAGAAAACAGTACCTGACCACTCTCCTGCCTTTTCTAATCACATGAACATTCGATTGCAAGCTGTTTTGGACAACTTTCTTTCTCTTCTTGCAAAACACTCGGCAGACCTCCGTGCAGCCTCTAGAACACAATGGGAGATGTTTTCTGTGCTGGCACAGTTTCTCCTTGCCAGACAGAGTGGAAAAGCTTTTTGCTAAGATGTAGACGAGAAGAGAGGCTAAAGACGAAGGTACGGTGCTCTGCAGAGCTAAGCACCGCTCCCGGACCTCTTCCGGCAGAAGGCGCACACCGCAGAGCACTGTGAGCGGCAGAATCGTCTTTGCGCGAAGAAGCAGCTTCTTCGTCTCCGGGAGCCGGAGAGAGCGGCAGCTTGGCAAAGGTGATGAAACAAGCTGTACAGCACTGCGATTGTGTGCGCAGCTTGCCAAGAGAGAGAAAACAGTACCTGACCACTCTCCTGCCTTTTCTATTCACATGAACATTCGATTGCAAGCTGTTTTGGACAACTTTCTTTCTCTTCTTGCAAAACACTCGGCAGACCTCCGTGCAGCCTCTAGAACACGATGGGAGATGTTTTTTGTGCTGGCACAGTTTCTCCTTGCCAGACAGAGTGGAAAAGCTTTTTGCTAAGATGTAGACGAGAAGAGAGGCTAAAGACGAAGGTACGGTGCTCTGCAGAGCTAAGCACCGCTCCCGGACCTCTTTCGGCAGAAGGCGCACACCGCAGAGCACTGTGAGCGGCAGAATCGTCTTTGCGCGAAGAAGCAGCTTCTTCGTCTCCGGGAGCCGGAGAGAGCGGCAGCTTGGCAAAGGTGATGAAACAAGCTGTACAACACTGCGATTGTGTGCGCAGCTTGCCAACTGAGAGAAAACAGTACCTGACCACTCTCCTGCCTTTTCTATTCACATGAACATTCGATTGCAAGCTGTTTTGGACAACTTTCTTTCTCTTCTTGCAAAACACTCTGGAGACCTCCGTGCAGCCTCTAGAACACGATGGGAGATGTTTTCTGTGCTGGCACAGTTTCTCCTTGCCAGACAGAGTGGAAAAGCTTTTTGCTAAGATGTAGACGAGAAGAGAGGCTAAAGACGAAGGTACGGTGCTCTGCAGAGCTAAGCACCGCTCCCGGACCTCTTTCGGCAGAAGGCGCACACCGCAGAGCACTGCCAGCGGCAGAATCGTCTTTGCGCGAAGAAGCAGCTTCTTCGTCTCCGGGAGCTGGGGAGAGCGGCAGCTTGGCAAAGGTGATGAAACAAGCTGTACAACACTGCGATTGTGTGCGCAGCTTGTCAACTGAGAGAAAACAGTTCCTGACCACTCTCGTGCCTTTTCTATTCACATGAACATTCGATTGCAAGCTGTTTTGGACAACTTTCTTTCTCTTCTTGCAAAACACTCGGCAGACCTCCGTGCAGCCTCTAGAACACGATGGGAGATGTTTTCTGTGCTGGCACAGTTTCTCCTTGCCAGACAGAGTGGAAAAGCTTTTTGCTAAGATGTAGACGAGAAGAGAGGCTAAAGACGAAGGTACGGTGCTCTGCAGAGCTAAGACCGCTCCCGGACCTCTTTCGGCAGAAGGCGCACACCGGAGAGCACTGTGAGCGGCAGAATCGTCTTTGCGCGAAGAAGCAGCTTCTTCGTCTCCGGGAGCCGGAGAGAGCGGCAGCTTGGCAAAGGTGATGAAACAAGCTGTACAACACTGCGATTGTGTGCGCAGCTTGCCAACTGAGAGAAAACAGTACCTGACCACTCTCCTGCCTTTTCTATTCACATGAACATTCGATTGCAAGCTGTTTTGGACAACTTTCTTTCTCTTCTTGCAAAACACTCGGCAGACCTCCGTGCAGCCTCTAGAACACGATGGGAGATGTTTTTTGTGCTGGCAAAGTTTCTCCTTGCCAGACAGAGTGGAAAAGCTTTTTGCTAAGATGTAGACGAGAAGAGAGGCTAAAGACGAAGGTACGGTGCTCTGCAGAGCTAAGCACCGCTCCCGGGCGTCTTTCGGCAGAAAAGGCACACCGCAGAGCACTGTGAGCGGCAGAATCGTCTTTGCGCGAAGAAGCAGCTTCTTCGTCTCCGGGAGCCGGAGAGAGCGGCAACTTGGCAAAGGTGATGAAACAAGCTGTACAACACTGCGATTGTGTGCGCAGCTTGCCAACTGAGAGAAAACAGTACCTGACCACTCTCCTGCCTTTTCTATTCACATGAACATTCGATTGCAAGCTGTTTTGGACAACTTTCTTTCTCTTCTTGCAAAACACTCGGCAGACCTCCGTGCAGCCTCTAGAACACGATGGGAGATGTTTTTTGTGCTGGCACAGTTTCTCCTTGCCAGACAGAGTGGAAAAGCTTTTTGCTAAGATGTAGACGAGAAGAGAGGCTAAAGACGAAGGTACGGTGCTCTGCAGAGCTAAGCACCGCTCCCTGACCTCTTTCGGCAGAAGGCGCACACCGCAGAGCACTGTGAGCGGCAGAATCGTCTTTGCGCGAAGAAGCAGCTTCTTCGTCTCCGGGAGCCGGAGAGAGCGGCAGCTTGGCAAAGGTGATGAAACAAGCTGTACAACACTGCGATTGTGTGCGCAGCTTGCCAACTGAGAGAAAAAAGTACCTGACCACTCTCCTGCCTTTTCTATTCACATGAACATTCGATTGCAAGCTGTTTTGGACAACTTTCTTTCTCTTCTTGCAAAACACTCGGCAGACCTCCGTGCAGCCTCTAGAACACGATGGGAGATGTTTTCTGTGCTGGCACAGTTTCTCCTTGCCAGACAGAGTGGAAAAGCTTTTTGCTAAGATGTAGACGAGAAGAGAGGCTAAAGACGAAGGTACGGTGCTCTGCAGAGCTAAGCACCGCTCCCGGACCTCTTTCGGCAGAAGGCGCACACCGCAGAGCACTGTGAGCGGCAGAATCGTCTTTGCGCGAAGAAGCAGCTTCTTCGTCTCCGGGAGCCGGAGAGAGCGGCAGCTTGGCAAAGGTGATGAAACAAGCTGTACAACACTGCGATTGTGTGCGCAGCTTGCCAACTGAGAGAAAACAGTACCTGACCACTCTCCTGCCTTTTCTATTCACATGAACATTCGATTGCAAGCTGTTTTGGACAACTTTCTTTCTCTTCTTGCAAAACACTCTGGAGAACTCCGTGCAGCCTCTAGAACACGATGGGAGATGTTTTCTGTGCTGGCACAGTTTCTCCTTGCCAGACAGAGTGGAAAAGCTTTTTGCTAAGATGTAGACGAGAAGAGAGGCTAAAGACGAAGGTACGGTGCTCTGCAGAGCTAAGCACCGCTCCCGGACCTCTTTCGGCAGAAGGCGCACACCGCAGAGCACTGTGAGCGGCAGAATCTTCTTTGCGTGAAGAAGCAGCTTCTTCGTCTCCGGGAGCCGGAGAGAGCGGCAACTTCGCAAAGGTGATGAAACAAGCTGTACAACACTGCGATTGTGTGCGCAGCTTGCCAACTGAGAGAAAACAGTACCTGACCACTCTCCTGCCTTTTCTATTCACATGAACATTCGATTGCAAGCTGTTTTGGACAACTTTCTTTCTCTTCTTGCAAAACACTCTGCAGACCTCCGTGCAGCCTCTAGAACACGATGGGAGATGTTTTCTGTGCTGGCACAGTTTCTCCTTGCCAGACAGAGTGGAAAAGCTTTTTGCTAAGATGTAGACGAGAAGAGAGGCTAAAGACGAAGGTACGGTGCTCTGCAGAGCTAAGCACCGCTGCCGGGCGTCTTTCGGCAGAAGGCGCACACCGCAGAGCACTGTGAGCGGCAGAATCGTCTTTGCGCGAAGAAGCAGCTTCTTCGTCTCCGGGAGCTGGAGAGAGCGGCAGCTTGGCAAAGGTGATGAAACAAGCTGTACAACACTGCGATTGTGTGCGCAGCTTGCCAACTGAGAGAAAACAGTACCTGACCACTCTCCTGCCTTTTCTATTCACATGAACATTCGATTGCAAGCTGTTTTGGACAACTTTCTTTCTCTTCTTGCAAAACTCTCGGCAGACCTCCGTGCAGCCTCTAGAACACGATGGGGGATGTTTTCTGTGCTGGCACAGTTTCTCCTTGCCAGACAGAGTGGAAAAGCTTTTTGCTAAGATGTAGACGAGAAGAGAGGCTAAAGACGAAGGTACGGTGCTCTGCAGAGCTAAGCACCGCTCCCGGGCGTCTTTCGGCAGAAGGCGCACACCGCAGAGCACTGCGAGCGGCAGAATCGTCTTTGCGCGAAGAAGCAGCTTCTTCGTCTCCGGGAGCTGGAGAGAGCGGCAGCTTGGCAAAGGTGATGAAACAAGCTGTACAACACTGCGATTGTGTGCGCAGCTTGTCAACTGAGAGAAAACAGTACCTGACCACTCTCGTGCCTTTTCTATTCACATGAACATTCGATTGCAAGCTGTTTTGGACAACTTTCTTTCTCTTCTTGCAAAACACTCTGCAGACCTCCGTGCAGCCTCTAGAACACGATGGGAGATGTTTTTTGTGCTGGCACAGTTTCTCCTTGCCAGACAGAGTGGAAAAGCTTTTTGCTAAGATGTAGACGAGAAGAGAGGCTAAAGACGAAGGTACGGTGCTCTGCAGAGCTAAGCACCGCTCCCGGACCTCTTTCGGCAGAAGGCGCACACCGGAGAGCACTGTGAGCGGCAGAATTGTCTTTGCGCGAAGAAGCAGCTTCTTCGTCTCCGGGAGCCGGAGAGAGCGGCAGCTTGGAAAAGGTGATGAAACAAGCTGTACAACACTGCGATTGTGTGCGCAGCTTGCCAACTGAGAGAAAACACTACCTGACCACTCTCCTGCCTTTTCTATTCACATGAACATTCGATTGCAAGGTGCTTTGGACAACTTTCTTCTCTTCTTGCAAAACACTCGGCAGACCTCCGTGCAGCCTCTAGAACACGATGGGAGATGTTTTCTGTGCTGGCACAGTTTCTCCTTGCCAGACAGAGTGGAAAAGCTTTTTGCTAAGATGTAGACGAGAAGAGAGGCTAAAGACGAAGGTACGGTGCTCTGCAGAGCTAAGCACCGCTCCCGGACGTCTTTCGGCAGAAGGCGCACACCGCAGAGCACTGTGAGCGGCAGAATCGTCTTTGCGCGAAGAAGCAGCTTCTTCGTCTCCGGGAGCTGGAGAGAGCGGCAGCTTGGCAAAGGTGATGAAACAAGCTGTACAACACTGCGATTGTGTGCGCAGCTTGTCAACTGAGAGAAAACAGTGCCTGACCACTCTCCTGCCTTTTCTATGCACATGAACATTCGATTGCAAGCTGTTTTGGACAACTTTCTTTCTCTTCTTGAAAAACACTCGGCAGACCTCCGTGCAGCCTCTAGAACACGATGGGAGATGTTTTTTGTGCTGGCACAGTTTCTCCTTGCCAGACAGAGTGGAAAAGCTTTTTGCTAAGATGTAGACGAGAAGAGAGGCTAAAGACGAAGGTACGGTTCTCTGCAGAGCTAAGCACAGCTCCCGGACCTCTTTCGGCAGAAGGCGCACACCGCAGAGCACTGTGAGCGGCAGAATCGTCTTTGCGCGAAGAAGCAGCTTCTTCGTCTCCGGGAGCCGGAGAGAGCGGCAACTTCGCAAAGGTGATGAAACAAGCTGTACACCACTGCGATTGTGTGCGCAGCTTGTCAACTGAGAGAAAACAGTACCTGACCATTCTCCTGCATTTTCTATTCACATGAACATTCGATTGCAAGCTGTTTTGGACAACTTTCTTTCTCTTCTTGCAAAACACTCGGCAGACCTCCGTGCAGCCTCTAGAACACGATGGGAGATGTTTTTTGTGCTGGCACAGTTTCTCCTTGCCAGACAGAGTGGAAAAGCTTTTTGCTAAGATGTAGACGAGAAGAGAGGCTAAAGACGAAGGTACGGTGCTCTGCAGAGCTAAGCACCGCTCCCGGACCTCTTTCGGCAGAAGGCGCACACCGCAGAGCACTGTGAGCGGCAGAATCGTCTTTGCGCGAAGAAGCAGCTTCTTCGTCTCCGGGAGCCGGAGAGAGCGGCAGCTTGGCAAAGGTGATGAAACAAGCTGTACAACACTGCGATTGTGTGCGCAGCTTGCCAACTGAGAGAAAACAGTACCTGACCACTCTCCTGCCTTTTCTATTCACATGAACATTCGATTGCAAGCTGTTTTGGACAACTTTCTTTCTCTTCTTGCAAAAC